>NW_015681025.1:0-209 GCF_001515625.1 Sinocyclocheilus rhinocerous
ACCGAACGCGTCATTCTGTACGTGCATTCTCAGTTTAAATGCAGTAGAGGTCGACCAATTGATCGACCGATTTTTGGCATTTTTTAATTAATCAGCATCGGCCGATTTTGCTGCAAATTAGGCCGATTTACAGGCAGGCGCAACTGCGGGCAGCTAAGCATTGCGGAACTCCCTCTGAGGCTGCGTGAGACGGAGCAGCTCACACTCTG
>NW_015681026.1:0-209 GCF_001515625.1 Sinocyclocheilus rhinocerous
ACTCTGACTTCATGACACATTGTTGAATTAACAGGAAGAAATTTAGAGTAATGTAAACCAAGTTCCAAATGCCCAACCAAAGGGAACACTAATCACTATAACGGTGAATAAAAAAAAAAACACATTTTAGGAAAATTAACATCAATTTATGAAGTCAGCTTATTTGATGTTCTCTCAAATATTTCAGTTGTGTTGACAATTCAACATTC
>NW_015681027.1:0-209 GCF_001515625.1 Sinocyclocheilus rhinocerous
TTTAAAATGCACATTTACTCACAGACACACAGACTGACACAACCCTATTTTCACCTCTCTCATATGCTGGCATGATATATGCTGAAACGCACTCTACACTAGTATGTGAACTCAAATGTTTCTACATATGCTTGAAATCTCACCTTTGTCACCAGGGACACTAATTACTTACTCCAATTGAAGGCCCTATAACACAGCGAAACATTCAC
>NW_015681028.1:0-209 GCF_001515625.1 Sinocyclocheilus rhinocerous
TAGGAAGGGGAAGATAAGGGCAGATGTAAAACCCCCGAAGGAAATCAGTAGATACTGAAGTACCACTCTGATCCAGACGAAAGCGCTGACGCCTTGTCGGGATCACATCCCTTAGGTCTTGCCTACCTCCCTTTGACCCGCGATCCTTCCTACCCCTACCCGCGGGTGGGGGAGGAGTGCGAGCCGCGACACTAGCCTTCTGTGCCCGT
>NW_015681029.1:0-209 GCF_001515625.1 Sinocyclocheilus rhinocerous
ACTTCTACCATTCCTTTAAACAACTGCTGCTGAATTTAAAGTTGGGCAATTTCAGGTAACACGTTTCAAGATGCTAGTTTAGATTGAGTTAAATTAGGTCTGTCTTAGAAGTCCTGACTGTGATTATGATTGAACAAATTGCTTTACAAATTGGTGCTGTTCCTTTAATGAGAATATCTCCACTGCCTCTTGCTTTCATTAGTCTGTTT
>NW_015681030.1:0-209 GCF_001515625.1 Sinocyclocheilus rhinocerous
ACTCTGCGATGGGCGTCCATAAACTCACGCATTACCTAATCACGTTGTAAACGTCACCTGTGGTTAGCTCTTCGTCTTAGTTCAAAAAGGTAGGGTAGGACGAAAAACTCCATCTCAATTTTTCCTCCAACTTCAAAATTGTCCGACATCGTTGTTTTACCTTTTTTCTTTGCACGTTCGCTTTGTAAACACTGGGTCGGTACTTCCTC
>NW_015681031.1:0-209 GCF_001515625.1 Sinocyclocheilus rhinocerous
GCAATTTTTGGCCAAATGTATTAAACAACAAGAGAAACTGAGCGCTCATATACAGTAGCTACAATAAACTTTATAACCTGCAAACTGATGAAAATGATTAATTTACTGTCTCAGATGCGGCCGTTCTTATGACGGATAAAACACAGATCTCTAAAACCTCGTTAACTCCATTTGAGTATGATTTTTAGAAAATGTTAAGTGCAAGTGTC
>NW_015681032.1:0-209 GCF_001515625.1 Sinocyclocheilus rhinocerous
ACTTTATTTAACCCTAAACTTTAACTGAAATAAGCTGAAGTGCTAAATTGCTAAAACTAAATCGTTATTGTTAATTAAAATGAAAACAAACTTAAAATAAATTTTTGGTAATTGAAATAAAGATTAAATAAAATATAAATATTAAATGAAAAGCTTAAAAGAAACTTTTTTTTTTACTAAAAATAAACCTGAAAAAAAAAAAAAAAAAA
>NW_015681033.1:0-209 GCF_001515625.1 Sinocyclocheilus rhinocerous
ACTTTTTGCACTTTTAACTAATATCAATTCTTCTTTTAGGGTCTAAAATTATATATAATTTTACTTAAGTTAATGTTTATTTCAAGTAATTATTTTTTAAATGCTTTTATATAATGGTAACCCTGATGCACAGTAAAGATTGACATGGTAAAGCTTTATTATTACGATTATCATTGTTGGTAATATTTGTAACAATAATAAATCTCTAT
>NW_015681034.1:0-209 GCF_001515625.1 Sinocyclocheilus rhinocerous
ACTTGTTAAATCTGGCACCACCAGGGCCAGGGTGGGGACTTCAACTTCAGTTCCTATGAATGCCTTGGGAAACTTTAGGGTTAACTCAATGTACCCCAGATACGGCACAGCCTGTCCGTTAGCTCCTTCTACCTCCAGCAAGTTTTCCAAAGGCTTCAAGGGGTAGTATGACAAATTTGATTCATAAAATGACTGAGGAATTGTGGTCA
>NW_015681035.1:0-209 GCF_001515625.1 Sinocyclocheilus rhinocerous
ACTGACAGGACAGCTGATTTGGTGGTTGCCTAGCAACATAAAAAAGCAGCGCACTGCTCTTTTTTCAGACCTAAAAAACGCATTCGGTGTGATCGGGGCCTTAGTATTTGGTATTAGTCCAAGAAGTTAAATAATAATTTAAATAATTATAAATAAAAATTTATTGTGGTTACATTCATTTTTATCATGTTTTTCACATGAATGGAGAG
>NW_015681036.1:0-209 GCF_001515625.1 Sinocyclocheilus rhinocerous
AAATGATGACAGAATTTTCATTTTTGGATGAACTATCCCTTTAAGGAGAGAAAACCTGGTCTCACCTGGTCTCTCCGTTACCAGGTAATGTTGAGCCGTACACTGGCATCGGCCCTCCATCTCCTCCGGGGCCCCCAAGCATGCATATCTGCTCCAGAGGTGGCCCTCCTGGACGATTCTTGGGACTCTCTATGTACACAGTGCCATCT
>NW_015681037.1:0-209 GCF_001515625.1 Sinocyclocheilus rhinocerous
ACAGACAGACAGACAGATAGATAGAAGGACAGACAGACAGATAGATAGATAGATAGGGAATACCAGTGTGACTTCAAACTTTCCAATCTAAATATGTAAATGACATGCAAATTATTGCTTTCTATAAAAACATCTCCATTAACTCTAACAGCAAAAATCCTAACTGTAATTGCACTTATGATAATGCATGAATTAGTTCAAAATAATAT
>NW_015681038.1:0-209 GCF_001515625.1 Sinocyclocheilus rhinocerous
ACTGTACATTGCAGGCCAGAACATGGTTTCACGTGCCCTTCGCTTAGTGGACTGAAAGCCAGGATGACCTTGATGAAGCTGTGTTAAGTAGTGTTTCTGGAGAGAGTGAGGGATTATATACCGCTGACCACGCAGAATCAAACCATCATCCACTGTCAATTCATCCCTCATTGCGTAAAACGGACGGATGTCATGTGGAACATCCTTAT
>NW_015681039.1:0-209 GCF_001515625.1 Sinocyclocheilus rhinocerous
ACTTTTTTTTCTCAGAATTGCTTTGTTTTTTTATTAGTATTACTAAATATGGAAGCTTATTTCTGCCACAGAATAAAATTATAAAGTAATTGTGACTTTTTATCTCACAATTCTGACTTTTCTACTCTGTAATGCGAGTTTATATCTCGCAATTGTGAGTTAATATCTGGCAATTCTGACAAAGATTTTTTTTTTCAGAATTGCTTTTT
>NW_015681040.1:0-209 GCF_001515625.1 Sinocyclocheilus rhinocerous
CTGCCCCCGCATTCATTATTCCCGGGACATGAGTCGCCCGTAATGGATGAAAATGCTAGACTGTGAAGTTGAGGAGAACGTGTTCCCCCCTGGCGATTTATATAAGCCACCGCCGTTGTGTTGTCCGATTTGACCAAAACGTGGTGATTCCGTAGGAACTGCATGAAATGTTTCAATGCTAGAAACACTGTTAACAGTTCCAGGAAGTT
>NW_015681041.1:0-209 GCF_001515625.1 Sinocyclocheilus rhinocerous
ACTGTTACCCAGAGTAAAAAAAACAAAAAAACACATGAACTCAGGGGATTAAAATGAGAAAATATACTTAAACTGTGTGTCCTGACCTGAAGCTCAATAGATGAGTTGGAGACATTATACACCATTACTGAGGGTATTCCGGCCTTAACGCACAAGTATTTTGACATATTTTAAAGTCCCCCTGTAGTCAAATATTTTATCCCTTAAAA
>NW_015681042.1:0-209 GCF_001515625.1 Sinocyclocheilus rhinocerous
ACTGGGCGAAACTGTTGAAGTGTCTCGCGTCAGATATGTTAGTGTATACTTCTTACCTGTGATCGTGACCTCTTCAGCTCTGCAGCATATTTTAGATTTTTTTACTGATTTTGGCAAACCTGCTCGGGGTGTTGCTTTTTTCTCCTTCCAATACATAAATCAAGGTGTTATTAGTCACATGGTCCAAATTTTCCCACTCTTGCAAAGTG
>NW_015681043.1:0-209 GCF_001515625.1 Sinocyclocheilus rhinocerous
ACGACTTAGAAACTCCTGAGGTGTTTCCGATTGTGTGTGCCATATGCATCAGTCATTCAGCCAAAGGTCCATGGGCGTGACGTCTGAGGATGACACTAACCCCCTTTCCACACAACATGTGGAAAGTTTCATTTTGATTTGATCAGGCTTTGTGGACAACAAAGGATGCCTTTTGCCTTCGGATAAAACAACACTACCTCATGGGGATG
>NW_015681044.1:0-209 GCF_001515625.1 Sinocyclocheilus rhinocerous
GATTTTGCCAGCCCTTTTGCTCACTCTGGATGAGTACAGTTCTTATTATTATCATTATTATGATCATTATTATTTGAATTAAGCCAACTGCTGTAGCCTATATCCAGCTTAGGAGTGTTCTCCCTTTATATTTAATTTGTATATGCTGTTTGAATGACAGCTTAGTAAATCTGTTGGCGATCAAATATTCAATATCGCTACTCATCATA
>NW_015681045.1:0-209 GCF_001515625.1 Sinocyclocheilus rhinocerous
ACGATATTGGATTTTTGCCGATATCCGATATTTTTCAACTCATTTAGGCCGATAGCCAATGCCGATATATTTCCTTTTGTTTGGAAACACCACCAAGTCTCTCCTGTACAGAGATTATAATGAAATTATTTTTCATTTTGGTTAGTTTTTAACAAAAACAATGAAGTTTTTTTATAATGAGAGTACATTGAAAGCTTTGAAAATAACTA
>NW_015681046.1:0-209 GCF_001515625.1 Sinocyclocheilus rhinocerous
CGGCAACAGTCTTTTTCCACCAAAAAAAAGTCCAGTTTGCGTCAAAACGTTATTTCTGCCAGTCGTAAGATTACCATCCATAACTCGATTGGACGCACTCCAGCTCTGTTATACGATTTGATGTGTTGTGATAAATTGATATGTGTGCGCAAGCACGTACTATATGGGCCTCGATGTGTGGACCTCGCACGGAACGAGACAAAGCTTGC
>NW_015681047.1:0-209 GCF_001515625.1 Sinocyclocheilus rhinocerous
GATATTTAGATACATTTTTCAATTGGAGCTTGTCAGCAGTATTAATCTAGTAACATTGCTCAGAGTAAAGTCCTGATTTACTTAATCAGAACCCCAAATGGACCCACTCTAAAGGGTTACGGCATTATAGACCTGAGCGGTCAAGTATGTATAATAGCTCAGGTCAATGTCAGCCGAACGTGCGCTTGTGGGTTGCGGATAATGCAGAT
>NW_015681048.1:0-209 GCF_001515625.1 Sinocyclocheilus rhinocerous
GATATTTAGATACATTTTTCAATTGGAGCTTGTCAGCAGTATTAACCTAGTAACATTGCTCAGAGTAAAGCCATGATTTACTTAATCAGAACCCCAAATGGACCCACTCTAAAGGGTTACGGCATTATAGACCTGAGCGGTCAAGTATGTATAATAGCTCAGGCCAATGTCAGCCGAACGTGCGCTTGTGGGTTGCGGATAATGCAGAT
>NW_015681049.1:0-209 GCF_001515625.1 Sinocyclocheilus rhinocerous
ATAAAACTAAATAACAAAATTTATATTTTAAAGTCATAAAAATAGAAAATTTAATAATTTAATAATTCTAGTTAAATTTGATTAATAAATTCAATTCATAATAATGATCAATTCTATTAATAAATTCAAAAATATATACGGCACAAAAATAGAAAACCACTAAAAGCTTCATAAAGGCAAAAAAAAAAAATTTTAAATTGTAAAATTAC
>NW_015681050.1:0-209 GCF_001515625.1 Sinocyclocheilus rhinocerous
AACCATGAATGAAATCATTTAGAAATTGCGATAGCACTTTAAGCATTATTTAGGGTATCTTGTGACTTTACTGCAATTATTGAGACATTTTGTTTTGAATGACCCAACACTCTTCAGGATGACATTTATGAGTGATGAACAGTTGAAATCCATAAAAGCCTGTAACAGAGAGAGAGAGAGAGAGAGAGAGAGAGAGAGACAGAGAGAGA
>NW_015681051.1:0-209 GCF_001515625.1 Sinocyclocheilus rhinocerous
ACTGTACATTTAAGTTCTGGAACTAAAGCGGTGCGAAAGGCCCTAATGGCTACCGTCAACTGTTTGGTTACCAACATTCTTCAAAATAGCTTCTTTCGTGTTCAGCAGAAGATAAAAACTCATAGAGGTTTGGAACGACATGAGAACGAGTAAACGACAGAATTTTTTTATTTTGGTGTGAACTGTCCCTTTAAGCGGCTGGTACTCAC
>NW_015681052.1:0-209 GCF_001515625.1 Sinocyclocheilus rhinocerous
ACACACACACACACACTCACACACACACACTCACACAATCATACACACACACACACACACACACACTGCACACTGAGAGAGAGCTGATTAGTTATTTTAGTACATGAAGTTAAACTGTATTAAATTGAGAAAATGTTGCCTTGGCAAATAGCTGAAATAAAGTTTTTTATATTTTATTTTATTTTATTTTTATTTATTTATTTTTTCAA
>NW_015681053.1:0-209 GCF_001515625.1 Sinocyclocheilus rhinocerous
ATAAATATATTTTTATAAAAAAATATATATTAAAATATAAAAAAAAATAATGTATCGATCTTCTACTGGTCACACGTCTTCACGTGATATGAATTCGCAGGTCAGAGTTCACCAAACTTGAACTTTAAAACGCAGCGAAATGCGAAATTTTTCTCATGAGCTTTCGTTTCCGGTCTTACGCATTCGCATGCGTATGAATGGAAGTCAAT
>NW_015681054.1:0-209 GCF_001515625.1 Sinocyclocheilus rhinocerous
TATAGAGATAAAGGTGACTTCATTTGACTTGATCGGAAACATGCTGTAGAGATTAAACTACAGCAATAGTTAATAGTTTACAGTAACATAATGACTGTTTTCCGCCTTCAGTTCACTCACGCATTTGAAGATGAAATGTCACGTGGAGCGCGTTGCGTTGTGGAAAACAGTATCCCATGCAGTGTCCTCAGATGCATACATCAGATTTC
>NW_015681055.1:0-209 GCF_001515625.1 Sinocyclocheilus rhinocerous
GAGAGGATCTGCTGCCAGACGGGAGTGAAATAATGTTATGTGCGATACAAAGGACGTACACGCGGACAGGGATGTTGAGCTGTTGTGTTTCATGTATTATGTAGTGACGAATGTAACGAGATCTGTTTGTGTGGAGAAAAACAAGAGATGTCGGTTGTATTGATATATCATCTACAGGTGCATCTCAATAAATTAGAATGTCGTGGAAA
>NW_015681056.1:0-209 GCF_001515625.1 Sinocyclocheilus rhinocerous
ATAAATGGTAATAAATTAGCTTTTATATTTATATTTCCATCTTTTTTTTATTAAGTAATTTTAGGCTAAATTTATTAAGTCAACATTTCTAATTTTTGTTTAAACTTCTCATCTAATATTTATATTTTATTTCAGCTTTATTTCAATGAACACAAGGATTTTTTTATAGTTTTAGTTAGCAATAACAACGCTGCCACATACCTCCCTAA
>NW_015681057.1:0-209 GCF_001515625.1 Sinocyclocheilus rhinocerous
TTTTCACATTATTGGTGGTATCGGCTATTACTATTGCAAATCCTTAACCCACATTTTCACTATTGGTTTTTTGCGCAACCTTTACGCTCTGCTTATTCACCATGGTACAATGAATAAATAAGGGATGTATTAAAGGACTATTTAACCCAAAATGCTGAAAATTTACCCTCGGGCCATCCAAGATGTAGATGAGTTTGTTTCTTCATCAG
>NW_015681058.1:0-209 GCF_001515625.1 Sinocyclocheilus rhinocerous
ACGATCACCGTTCACTGAAAAACACAGTTATTTTTAATATAATCATCACTGTATTGAGAAATTAATTCAGTCTTAACAGCTGATGAAAAATCATTTGTGACCCTGGAGCACAAAACCAGTCATAAGCAGTGTTGGGGAAAATTACTTTTAAAAGTAATGCAATTCAATATTGCGTTACTCCATAAAAAAGTAACTAATTACGTTACTTA
>NW_015681059.1:0-209 GCF_001515625.1 Sinocyclocheilus rhinocerous
TATCAAAAAAATGAACAAAATTCAAAAGCTCTTAATTCTTAACAGTAACTGTTCACTGTTAACACAGAAGAGTAAATTGGTCCCTTGGACATTAATACAGAAAACACAGTTTAAAACGCTCCGTCACTCTGAACCCTCACAAAGGGCTACTATTACCTCTGTGCGTTTAACGGTGCCAAATTTGGAGGAGATTTGCTATTAATGAGCCT
>NW_015681060.1:0-209 GCF_001515625.1 Sinocyclocheilus rhinocerous
TTCGCTTAATTATTCACAACAGCATGTGTTGTTTTGCTGTGACAGACGCTTCAGATTATGAGATCGCGCACATTAACTGAGAGAAATAAGCTTTGTAATAAGAGTTCGGCACAAACGCGATTCATTCACTAAGTGAGTGTAAAGTGTGTGAAATGAAACCGTCAGAACGCAAAGCTGTGTGTGTTGTCTGTCTCCCCTATTCAGTGTTG
>NW_015681061.1:0-209 GCF_001515625.1 Sinocyclocheilus rhinocerous
ATACTAAATCAATACCTTAGATGACAAATAACTGCCTTAAAAGATAAGATAGTTATTTTATAGTACTCTACTGTCATAAAAAACTGTCAATTTGGATCACATTATAAATATACAGCTGCCCTAAACTAACAGTATTGGTGATTACCAAAATTATTTTTCATGTCTCTGTAATGGTTAATCCACCAGTATGTGTAAACTCTTTAGTCACA
>NW_015681062.1:0-209 GCF_001515625.1 Sinocyclocheilus rhinocerous
ATACTTTTTTCTGGGACATGGCTCTAACTCTGGGACAGACTTGTCTTTCTCATCTGGCTCAGGCTCCAGGATGAACTCGGCTGCAGGTACTAGCTTTTAAGGTCAAACTCTCTGCTGGTAGGAGGTCCTATGCAGGTGTGGGCTCTGGTTTTGCGTTCGTGATGGGTGTAGACTCAGGCTCTGGGTTTGAGGCAGGCAATTGCTCAGGC
>NW_015681063.1:0-207 GCF_001515625.1 Sinocyclocheilus rhinocerous
TATATATATATATATATATATATATATATATATATACACATATATGTGTGTGTGTGTAATTTATTTTATAACTAAACTGAATAAAAATATACAATTAATACAATTAAAAATAAAATAAAAAGTGAATGAAATGAAATGACTAAATATTAAAATAATTTTAATTTAACAACTCAAGTAGAAATTGTATTTTCAAACTGTTTACATTTA
>NW_015681064.1:0-209 GCF_001515625.1 Sinocyclocheilus rhinocerous
ATACGATGCGTGTCAGATCCGCGTCACGTTCAGCAGCGGCAGCTCAAGAAATAACAGCCAAAATAACCTAATAACCTGCTGCTGTGATGTCTATTAATCAAAGGACAAAGAAAAAAAGAACTTTTATAGCTTTAAGGATTCATCTAGACTTAATTTAGAATTTAGAGTTTGATAACTTCAATTTTAATTTCTGTATATTTCTGCTGAAG
>NW_015681065.1:0-209 GCF_001515625.1 Sinocyclocheilus rhinocerous
ATATATAAAATCTTACCAACCCCAAACTTCTATATAGTTACCCAAAAACGAAAATGCATTATTCACTCACCCTCAGTTCATTATAATGCACCAAAAAAACATAAAAACCTTAAAAGATGTCCATACAACTGCATTTGCAACTATTAACCCTTTAGGCGCCAGGGTTTTTTTGGGGAAAAATGCTGGATTTTGACATCAAGATTTCAAAA
>NW_015681066.1:0-209 GCF_001515625.1 Sinocyclocheilus rhinocerous
ATATATATATATACATACACAGATTTACTTAATCAAAATATCCGTACTTAAAACAGTAATTCTTGCTAAAAATGTATTTAAATATCAAAATAATTGAATAAATTAATATCTAAATCATAATAATGTTACGAATCCTGTCCATGTACTTCCATCCACTCACCACTAGAGATCGCTCTTCCATTACATTGACTCTCACACTACACAGACTG
>NW_015681067.1:0-209 GCF_001515625.1 Sinocyclocheilus rhinocerous
ATATATATATATATATATATATAACTTTTTTTAAAGTTAAAATAAAATAGCTGAACATCTTCCTTTGCACAGTAGCATTTTAATCTCATCTACACTTTTAGGTGTAATAGCCCTCTAAATGTGTCCACGGATTCATAATGGGTGTTTAGGAGCAGATTTATTCCGTAATATATTTTCCAATATGAATCATCAGTGTTCAGAATTTTAAA
>NW_015681068.1:0-209 GCF_001515625.1 Sinocyclocheilus rhinocerous
AAAAAACTGCCGTCTGAAATCCAATCTCTTGGTTTATACATGAACTGTTGAGAGATTCACTGTGTGAATGATTCACGGAGATTTTTATATGAACCACAAGACCCAAAAAAGATCAATGAGCACTCATACTAATTTCACAACGACTAAGAAATCCATGTGATGTTTGAAACGACACACACACACACACACACACACACACTCTCTCTCAC
>NW_015681069.1:0-209 GCF_001515625.1 Sinocyclocheilus rhinocerous
ATATAGCAAAAGACCTGAAGATCAGTGCTCAGGAACTAGAATCACGCATGTTTCAGATTATGCCTGCAGGATCAAATGCAAAGTATTTTGATGTAAATGTGAAAACGGGCTCGCTGTTTGTCAACGACCGGATTGATCGCGAGGAGTTGTGTGGCAGCAATCAGAAATGTGCGTTAAATTTAGAGGCTCTTGCTCAAAATCCTCACAGA
>NW_015681070.1:0-209 GCF_001515625.1 Sinocyclocheilus rhinocerous
AGAGTTAACAGAGACGGTTGTTTAAAGAGTGTGTATGTTTGATTCGATTTTAGAGTATGCTTGACCCTCAATACAGAGCTATTTTTACAGTTTCTACCATTATTGCGTTGGGGAAAAAATATAGTTAAATTAGTGGGGCATGCATGCTATTTATTTGTATACAATGTATCTATTTCCTGCTCTTTGATGCATTTTTAGCAATAATTTAA
>NW_015681071.1:0-209 GCF_001515625.1 Sinocyclocheilus rhinocerous
ATATCTGCTCAGAAGAAACACGTAACAAAAGCAAACAAAATCATTATTGCAGAGCTCTGAATCTCTCATTTGAGTAGAAAACCGCCCAAATGTGGATGCTTCAGACTTCAGTGCGAGACTCGTAGTAATATCAGGCCTCGGCGGGAATGGAGGCGAGAGGATGCGTCAGCGAACTAAAATGAAAGAAGCTAAAAGCATATACAACATAA
>NW_015681072.1:0-209 GCF_001515625.1 Sinocyclocheilus rhinocerous
ACCAAATCAGCATATTGGAATGATTTCTGAAGGATCATGTGACACAGATTTGCCATCATAGAAATAAATTATATTAAAAAAAAATTACATTTTATAATATTAAAATGGAATATCGTTTTTGTTTATTATAATAATATTGTAATAATATTTCATAATGTTACTGTTCTTACTGTATATGCATTGGTGGATAAATGCATTGCATATATATA
>NW_015681073.1:0-209 GCF_001515625.1 Sinocyclocheilus rhinocerous
ATAACAATAATTAATTTGTTTTATTGTAACAGACTGATCACATTTCCTTATCTTTGTATAACAATTATTATATTAATATATCACGTTAATATTAATTATGTTAATAATATGAGTTTAAAAACGGTTTTAAATAATTGTTTTTTGCATCATTATTCATTTATTGAATAATGTTCCAACTGTATTAAATTCTAGTATAATAAAAATAATAT
>NW_015681074.1:0-209 GCF_001515625.1 Sinocyclocheilus rhinocerous
TGCTGTCTATGGGAGGGTCAGAGAGCTCTCAGATTCCATCAAGAAACCTCCAGAAGGAAACACGACGCATGAAAAGCCTAAAAAACTTTTGAACAGGATGAAGACATCCACATTTTTCTTATTTGGTTAAAATATAATTTTTTTTCCATTTAGTACTGCCCTTCGGAAGCAACAGATGATACTTGCATGTTTCCCGGAAGACAAATTAA
>NW_015681075.1:0-209 GCF_001515625.1 Sinocyclocheilus rhinocerous
ATATTCGAGGAAGTGGAAACACAAAGATGAAGCAGAAACATCAAACAGGTATGGAATGAAATCAGATGTTCACCTCACTGAAAAGGGCTTTGGTGTTGAAGTAGTGCACATTAAGGGAAGTGTGTAAAGGCTTGATGTGGGGCAAAAACCTCATGTCCAATCATTGCAAACTGTCATTTCATATCTCCTCAGACGAATCAGAGCCCCTT
>NW_015681076.1:0-209 GCF_001515625.1 Sinocyclocheilus rhinocerous
ATAAGATCATATGTAAGATACGTAGCCTAATAATAATAATAATTAAACATTTCTAAACTCAATTCTCTACTACTGTCACTGTATAATGGTTTCTACACTTCATTAAGCAGTACAACTGTGATAATGATAAGAAATATTTCTGGAGCAGCAAATCAACATATTAGAATGATTTCTGAAGGATCTTGTCACACTGAAGACTGCAGAAGTCA
>NW_015681077.1:0-209 GCF_001515625.1 Sinocyclocheilus rhinocerous
ATATTTATTTAATTTGCATTTTGGGTGGTATCCCTTCAGACCACTTAAAACATCAGCGATCCGATCACATCTTCCTGACATTTTCCCGGATAATTCCCTTTTTTTTTTGCCCTCGCCATCAGTGCAATAGTTTGATCGTTTGTTAGTGGCATAAAGGCCTGCTTTACAAAAATAAGCCCAGCGATGCATTTGCGGCACATGCTTTGCGC
>NW_015681078.1:0-209 GCF_001515625.1 Sinocyclocheilus rhinocerous
CATACAAATACATACACGTGTGTATGTATATTAAAATCGTTTTTTGTAAATTAAATAAAATAAAATATACAATAGAAATATTACATAATAAATTTAAATGTGTAAAAGAAAATTAGAAATATTTCCTTGGCAACTAAATTATAAATTTTATGTCAAAAGCACACACAAAATCACAATTTTTAACTAAAATAAAAAACTTAAAAATATAA
>NW_015681079.1:0-209 GCF_001515625.1 Sinocyclocheilus rhinocerous
TATGGGATTCCCATTTGTTTTTGTTTTGTTGTTGTTTGTTTGTTTGTTTTGTTTTTGGGCCAAACCTCTCTGACCTATTTTTTTTTTATACTTAATATTTCAATAATTCAACAACACTATATTGATTTATTTTAATTTTATAATAAAAGTAAATAAACAATTTAAAAATAAAAACAATATTACGATTTAATCAATTATTACAAACCCCC
>NW_015681080.1:0-209 GCF_001515625.1 Sinocyclocheilus rhinocerous
GTAAACATTTATAAACATTTGCAAATGATGAATAGTTTCAACTTTTGATTGGGTACTGCAAAAACATGAACAAATGATTCATAAACGATTTGTTAAGATGTGTAAATTGTAGAAGTCTACAGATTTGATCAGACCGTGTTATAAACGAAAATTTATATTATTAGAAATGTCAGACTTCCTTTTTTGCTTGAGTGGATTAAAGTGAATCT
>NW_015681081.1:0-209 GCF_001515625.1 Sinocyclocheilus rhinocerous
ATAAAATAGCTCTGTGTGACAAATGTAAGTGATTACCCACAGAAACTCTCTCCCTCTATGATCTCTGTTCAAATTCTGATTCACACTCATTCAAACGGACGTGTGGCACTCACTGAAAATATGGAGGTAAGGGAGGAGTCGAAACTACACTTCAAACTCATTGACTCTCGCGTGTATCGTACTTAAATTTACAATCTAAAGAACTGAGA
>NW_015681082.1:0-209 GCF_001515625.1 Sinocyclocheilus rhinocerous
ATATTGCTGTGTGGCTACTAAAGTATTTTGAATGGCTTTTAGTTGTTATACGTTTGCTGAGGTATTTTGAGTGGTGTTTAGCATCGCTATGTAGCTGGTAGGTATTTTCAGTGACTTTTAGCATTTCACTATGCAGTTGTGGTATTTTGAGTTGATTTTAGCATGTCTCTAAATGCGCTAAGGTATTTAAAGTTTTTTTTATTTGCATG
>NW_015681083.1:0-209 GCF_001515625.1 Sinocyclocheilus rhinocerous
ATATTAAAAATATATTTTATAAAAATATAGCAATTTATATAAATTTGATAGATAGATAGATAGACAGATAGATAAGAAATTGTATTTATTTATTTATACATGTGCACTTATAAACACTCATTAAATGATTCGAATGCCAAAAGCAAACATTTTTAGACAAAATTAATTTGAAAATGCATAAATAAATAACGTGTTATAACCACATGCAT
>NW_015681084.1:0-209 GCF_001515625.1 Sinocyclocheilus rhinocerous
ATATGTAATTTTTATTTAGGTTTGAGACTCACTGCGAAACCCCTGATTTACAAATGCTGAAACCGCACTCCCTGGTCTCCACTAATGATCCTCTTGAATCCTCTAGTGGACGGTTTATGTCCGGCGAGGCTGACGGTCGTGCCGTCCCGTCGAGGATGTTTTTGTGATAAAGACTGCCCTGGAGGACACAAATGCTGTCGATTTGACTG
>NW_015681085.1:0-209 GCF_001515625.1 Sinocyclocheilus rhinocerous
GGCTGGTTTCCGAGAACAGCACACAGACGCAACTAATCGATAATCGAATTTGTTGTTGAATATTTTCATTATCGATAATAATCAATTTTATAGATTGGTTACAATAATAACCAATTTTATAGATTGGTTACAGCCCTACAATAAAAAAAACGTTCAGAGTATTCATTTATACATGAGTTTAGTACCTTCAACATCAATCAGCCAGTCTC
>NW_015681086.1:0-209 GCF_001515625.1 Sinocyclocheilus rhinocerous
GGCTGGTTTCCGAGAACAGCACACAGACGCAACTAATCGATAATCAAATTTGTTGTTGAATATTTTCATTATCGATAATAATCCATTTTATAGATTGGTTACAATAATAACCAATTTTATAGATTGGTTACAGCCCTACAATAAAAAAAACGTTCAGAGTATTAATTTATACATGAGTTTAGTACCTTCAACATCAATCAGCCAGTCTC
>NW_015681087.1:0-209 GCF_001515625.1 Sinocyclocheilus rhinocerous
ATGGTAAATGAGAAGTATAGAGGGAAAAATATATTTTATTTATTATTCAGAATGTCGAATGTTGTTCCCGGAAATCCCGGAGATGTAATAAGCAGAATGTGAAGTAGTTGTGCAAGTAGTCCATAGATGGTTAAAATGCATTGACTTCTATTAATAAAGTATAATACACAAGGTACCAAACCAAATATAGCATACTGGACAGAAAACAT
>NW_015681088.1:0-209 GCF_001515625.1 Sinocyclocheilus rhinocerous
TGTAGCCTGAACACCCTTCCCAGAAATGAACCATCTGTGTTTAGAAGTAATTAACTCGACATAGCAACACATAAAAAATGCAGCTGTTTTCAAAATAGTGTAGCTACTTTTTAAAACAGATAGCAGCATTGCACAATTGTTACCAAAACTGATCTTATAATCTGAACCAAAATGTCAGCTCTTGTTCTTATACTTAAGCATTAGAAATT
>NW_015681089.1:0-209 GCF_001515625.1 Sinocyclocheilus rhinocerous
AGGCCCAATGAAATGGAGTAGAATGAATGTAACCATAGCCACACAACTAAAGATGTTTAGCAATTTTTAGTATACAATAGTTCAAATTATTGTCTAGATTGAGAAAAAGACTGTCAGTCTACATTTTAAATAGTTTTGCCATGAAATTTTGATTCATTCAGCAGTTAATTTCTGTTTAAAACACAAATGATCATATGATAATTCTATCC
>NW_015681090.1:0-209 GCF_001515625.1 Sinocyclocheilus rhinocerous
ATAGGAGTTTGTTCAATTTGTCAATAAGAACAAACAAAAAAATATGAATCATTGTAGTGCTATAGTATTCTTTTAGTACCATATTAATGTGCAAGAACATGATTGCGATTCAGCATCATGCCGTGTGTCAAAGTACCGCCATTGCACCATAGTACACTATGCATATTATGTTTACAACAAAGTACTGTGGTGTTGGTACACTTATGGAG
>NW_015681091.1:0-209 GCF_001515625.1 Sinocyclocheilus rhinocerous
ATAGGAGTTTGTTCAATTTGTCAATAAGAACAAACAAAAAAATATAAATCACTGTAGTGCTATAGTATTCTTTTAGTACCATATTAATGTGCAAGAACATGATTGCGATTCAGCATCATGCCATGTGTCAAAGTACCACCATTGCACCATAGTACACTATGCACATTATGTTTACAACAAAGTACTGTGGTGTTGGTACACTTATGGAG
>NW_015681092.1:0-209 GCF_001515625.1 Sinocyclocheilus rhinocerous
ATCAAGCAACAAGGCATTCAATTTGATCAGTTATATATTCATAGTCAAGTGTTATTTAAGCACATTGCAACAACTAGACTAGTCCATGTTCAGCTAAGTAGCACATATTCAAAATTCAAATAAAACAAACCAATAAAACGTTTCATTCATGGGGATGAACACACAAACTAGCCTCATTATGAAGCCTCTTATTAAATGGATGTCAACTT
>NW_015681093.1:0-209 GCF_001515625.1 Sinocyclocheilus rhinocerous
ATAGATCTGCTACGGGGTGATTTCATGTATGTTTTATATGGGGTTATCTCATGTATGATATATGTGCATTAGCAGTATTTTTAAAATGCTCACAGCAGCATGTCTGTGGATGTACTGGCAGTAGCAAATCTCGGTACTTGCTCTGCAGCAGCAGTAGAAGCAGAAGCAGCGTAGCAGATCTATTCCGCCAAGACCAAACACATTGACAT
>NW_015681094.1:0-209 GCF_001515625.1 Sinocyclocheilus rhinocerous
ATAGCAGTAGTAGAAATAATAATAATAGCAGCAGTAGTAGTAATAATAATAAATAATAATAGCAGTAGTAGTAGTAATAATAATAATAATAGTAGTAGTAGTAATAATAATAATAATATTAGTAGTCATAATAATAGCAGTATTATTATTATTAATAATAATAATAATAGCAGTAGTAGAAATAATAATAACAATAGCAGCAGTAGTAA
>NW_015681095.1:0-209 GCF_001515625.1 Sinocyclocheilus rhinocerous
ATCATTGCCCCTACTGGGGCGTGCATAATACTGTTCTCCGTAACAGAGTTGTCCTGGGTTGCCAGGACACTCTTTTTGTATAGGTGCAACAACCACAGCTGTCCAAATAGGCCTCTCCAGCAACAGATTCAAGCACTCTTCCATATTAAAAAATTCATCAAACCCTTATCGGTTAATTGACCCATCATCATCAGCTGCGCACAATCTCT
>NW_015681096.1:0-209 GCF_001515625.1 Sinocyclocheilus rhinocerous
TATATCTGTAAGAATCTCTTCGGTTTACCAGCAATTTCATATCTGTAGGGATTTGATGAACAGGACACTGATATGCCACTGAATCACCATCATGAGGTCCGGATTAATTTAATCAAGAGATGCCACAGAGATCCTTTGTATGAGGACTGAAGATACCGCGTGAGGCCTCGTGATCCAATGAAAATAACTATTATATGTATGCACAGGAA
>NW_015681097.1:0-209 GCF_001515625.1 Sinocyclocheilus rhinocerous
ATCACAGAGAAAATGCAGAACTCAGTTTTAGACTGAAGTCATGGAACGCTGTGTTTCTTTATGTTATTAATTCCCAGTTTGAATAACGATTTTGTTTCTCATGCTGCTGAAATAACAATATTGTCAAGTCTTCATTATCTAATCTGTAAAATGGAATTCATAATCAGTTCATTCTTTTCCCCTTGAAACAACACAGATACAATTCAATC
>NW_015681098.1:0-209 GCF_001515625.1 Sinocyclocheilus rhinocerous
GTCACAAGTGATGATGGTGTAAATTAAATAGTTTTTGTTTTTGTGAATCCATGCTTTTAAGCTTCTTAAAACCATCATGATTTGTTTTTGCCTGAAGCACTTTGTGGTTACATTTTGGCTCACCCATAATGTCAAAAAAATTGTGTAGTTTGATCATGAAGCTGATGTCATATGCTTTAACATGATCCCTTTTATCTGTAGAACTGAAA
>NW_015681099.1:0-209 GCF_001515625.1 Sinocyclocheilus rhinocerous
ATCCCGAGCCGGAACAGTGTGACAAGGATCTCTCCATCGAGAGAGCTGGTGAGGGCGAGTGGCACGAATGCCCTTGCGTTGGTGAGCGGCTCGTTCATCCATATTTGCCGGTCGAGTCTTCTGTCACGGTGCCTACTGTGAGGAGCGAGGAATGAGGAGACGTAGGGGAATTCACGAATACAGTCTTTAATAATCCACAGGAACAAGGA
>NW_015681100.1:0-209 GCF_001515625.1 Sinocyclocheilus rhinocerous
ATACATACATACATACATACATACATACATACATAAATAAATAAAATGGTTTTAAGCTAGTTTTTTCTATATTTTGCTGAAGTGTATCAGTAGGAAATATTAGTTTACATTTCCAAACATTCCTTTTGCTATCAACTGTAATAACCCAGTGATATTTTTGTATCCACAAAGAGTCTGACAACAGCCAGTGCTCCACACAGAGATCTGAT
>NW_015681101.1:0-209 GCF_001515625.1 Sinocyclocheilus rhinocerous
ATCATTATTGCCTTATTGTTTTTATATAATGCATTTTAAGTCATTGTTGGCTTAGGTCTGTTTTTATAACCACAAAAAATTATCTTAATACTTCTTTGTAAATTATATTTTGAAGTAACAAAACCCTGGTTAATTTGCGGTTACCATGGCTACAAGAACGATGATTTTGGTGTTATTCGTGTTAAAACCATGGCTAATTTTTGTAAGGG
>NW_015681102.1:0-209 GCF_001515625.1 Sinocyclocheilus rhinocerous
CGCATCGGTTCTGTTCGGAATCGTTTGACGGAAGCGCGGAACACATGTGAGCTGATTCGTATAGGGCAGCGCTACCAGTCAAAACTAACCGATTTATGATTTATTATCGAATGAAAAAATCGGAAATGATCTCTTTGGTACATTGAGAAGACATAAATATAAAATAGTAATAATAATAATAATAACTAAAAAAACAAACAAACAAACAA
>NW_015681103.1:0-209 GCF_001515625.1 Sinocyclocheilus rhinocerous
GCATCACCTGTTGCAGCTGTCTTCGGGTTCGGCATGTTTTTTTAAAGAGTCACAAAAAATTACTCAACAGTATGCAGTTATGCACCTTAGTTACACTTTCTTGCGGTTGAATCAACTAATTAAACTAAACAAGAAAGACAAGCAACACAAAAATTTGGGACTGCTGAGAGTCACAACAAATTACGTGTGCTCAGTTCGCCATCTTGCTG
>NW_015681104.1:0-209 GCF_001515625.1 Sinocyclocheilus rhinocerous
GCTAGAATTCGCCTGCAACATCAGTAAATGTGACCACATCTTTAGAATAAAAATCCCACTCTTGCCAATCAAGTTCTAAAATTGTGCTTATTGTGTTGACAGCGCAATTAAAGAACCCTTATTTATGGAAAATGAATTTGGATGTGTGCCGTTGCCTGTCTGGCAGGGGTTATTGTAAGAGGGCAAGAACAGTAGCAGATTCAGCCAGG
>NW_015681105.1:0-209 GCF_001515625.1 Sinocyclocheilus rhinocerous
ATCAGTGGGCGGAGCTAAACAGGCAGTGATGTAGAAGCAGGCGTTCATATTATCCTGTGGAGGCGGGGTTTAGCCACATTATTACATCATAGAGCGACACATTCCACAACCTGTGGTTTTGGAAGATTGGCTTCAATATAAGCTGTTTTTAGACTAGTTTTGATTTCTGAAACTTACAGAATGTTTTTATAGCACAATGACCTCTTATA
>NW_015681106.1:0-209 GCF_001515625.1 Sinocyclocheilus rhinocerous
AGGAGAAACAGGTCAGATTTTATATTATAATTAGGTAATAATTGTGTAAATGTAATTAATTACATAATGTGCCAATTAATTAATCGCAAATTAATCACACATCAAATTTGGCTGAGAAATTACCCCAAAAGATCCTTTAAAGTCATTATTGTGTCAAATAAGACCCCTACAAACAGTGAACGGCTCGAACATTTAGCTCACTGCAGTTT
>NW_015681107.1:0-209 GCF_001515625.1 Sinocyclocheilus rhinocerous
ATTAAGAACTAACCAGTTTATAATATTACGTTTACATTTTAACTACATTTGAAATTTTTGTGTGCCAGACTTTTTATGAACAATCTGGGGCCGGATTCACAAAACCTTTTTTAGATTAGAAGTTAAGAAAGTTCTAAGAAGAAAGTGGCAGGCTTTGGTGTTGTCTGATTGTATGCCTATTCTTGCAAAGACTGAAAAACCAGCTTTTG
>NW_015681108.1:0-209 GCF_001515625.1 Sinocyclocheilus rhinocerous
ATTACAAATAATTTTGATTCTTGTTTATTAATTGTTTTGTGAATTCCAGAATTATTCTAGAATTGTAAAATAACTTTCTGGTGCATGGTTATTTTCAGATGGAGATAAGTCATTCATGGAGCAATAGATGGATATTCTTGCCTGATAACATACTTGAAATGCAATACAGACAACAGAGCTGCCACATCATGGTGGAGAAAACACACAAG
>NW_015681109.1:0-209 GCF_001515625.1 Sinocyclocheilus rhinocerous
ATCCGCACCAAATTCGGGGGATCCCTTCAGCTCGAGGAACCCCCTTTGAACGCAAATCGAGTACGTCTAGAGGCCCGCTATCGAATAAGACCACCCCCGCGTCGATAGGCCCCGGGGTTCGGGAGTTACGGGTGGTTAAATTTGCGGTCCAGCGCCAACCGATAAAGCGATCCCGGGGGGCTACCGACGCGCGGAGGGTGGCGTTCGAG
>NW_015681110.1:0-209 GCF_001515625.1 Sinocyclocheilus rhinocerous
ATTACATTTTTAAAATATCAAAATAAAAAAACAGGAATTTTAAATTTACAATATATTCACAAATTCACAATATTACTCTTTTTACTGTATGTAATCATAAATACAGTATTTATTCAAAGCTTTGGTTGCGCATAAGAGACGTCTTTCAAAAACATTTTTTTTTTAAATCTTACCAAATCTTATACATACTGTATTCTGCAAAAATGCTA
>NW_015681111.1:0-209 GCF_001515625.1 Sinocyclocheilus rhinocerous
GAAATTCAGGTACCGATACCGGTACCGTACCGGTTAAAATGTGAAAAGTACCCAACCCTATATGTAATACTCAGAAACATTTTTTTTTCAGGAATTTCATTTACTAGCCTATTATTAAATTACATGACATTGGCCATTCTGCTCTATATAAGAACTGGCAATTAAAAAAAAAACAGACACTAGCTTATTTCCTCTATATAATGATATGA
>NW_015681112.1:0-209 GCF_001515625.1 Sinocyclocheilus rhinocerous
ATTATATTACATTTTAAAATGCTCATAATCAGATTACAGTCACTTCTTTATGGATTACATGAAAACTAATGTGAAAAAGTAAATGATTAATAATTTATTGATTCACCCCAGTTTTTTATTTTTGTATTTTAAATGTTCCTTTCTAAATTAATCTACCACTTATACACATGAGATTAATAATTATGCAAGTTAAACACATAGCTGTGAAA
>NW_015681113.1:0-209 GCF_001515625.1 Sinocyclocheilus rhinocerous
CGGGACATTTATTGGAGGCCATGTGTGATGTTTGGCTTGATGGCCGTGCGTTTTTCAGCACACCTGTTGAAGATAAACATGTAGATAATATTTATTATAGTAGGCTAATTAAATGAAATTAAAGTGAACCAATGAGACTCATCAAACTAAGATTAAGTGGCATCTGGGGACAAACCTAATTATCCCGCGTGATGCATTTGATCTTTTAA
>NW_015681114.1:0-209 GCF_001515625.1 Sinocyclocheilus rhinocerous
TGTCACTAGATTAATTTGTTCATTAATAATATCCAGCAGTTTTTTGTTTTGTTTTGTTTTTTTTAATGAACAAATCAAAAATGATTTTGCACACATCAAAATAATTATTTTGTTTGATATTATTCTGTGATGCAAATTACATTTTAAATATGTTTAGTATTAAAGTAAATGAAAATGACATAGTAAAAAAATGTCTATTGTCATGTCAA
>NW_015681115.1:0-209 GCF_001515625.1 Sinocyclocheilus rhinocerous
AAACTTGTTAATCTGATTACTAAAGTAATTTATGCACAAAAAAAATAAATAAATAAATAAATAAAATAAATGTTCACTTTCATTATATGGATAGAAAGGTTATTTAGCCATTTTAAGAAAGTTCGGTACAATTAGGCTGATTTATATATCCTGTTTTTAAAAAAATATATAATATGAATATATAATATAAAATGAACTCAATCTGATTA
>NW_015681116.1:0-209 GCF_001515625.1 Sinocyclocheilus rhinocerous
ATCTTATCCATGACGTTCATGAGGGACATCACCATGTCTTGCTTTACCTCTAGGTCTTCCCTGAGATTCTCAACCGCTTCCTAAACGCATGGAGACTGACGTGAGAATGACGCCCATGAAGAGCTACTCTGCTGTTCAAAGTCTGGAGTCAGTAAGATTTTTTTATGTTTTTGAAAGAAGTCACCAAGGCTGCATTTATTTGATCAAAA
>NW_015681117.1:0-209 GCF_001515625.1 Sinocyclocheilus rhinocerous
ATTCAGTACAATTAAGAGCACTTAATACTTAAGCGCAATTTCTGGCAGTCTAATCAAAAACATTGTTTATCTGTATAGTGGTTATGTAAAATTATGTAAAAATAATTTTGGATGGGGTAAAAATTTGGTTTGGGTGGAACGATCACAGGATCAAAGTATGCTGTGATCTCCACAAAACATAACAATAACATTTGGACAACATATACAGA
>NW_015681118.1:0-209 GCF_001515625.1 Sinocyclocheilus rhinocerous
ATTCTCAAAAATCTGTGATTTTGAGTGAGGCCTGTTTGTATTTGACTGAGTTATTTTATCCATTTAAAAAACTGTATACAGCCAAACAAACAGCTCACGTAGGAAAATACTTTAGCAATACTAGAAAATATTGCACTAGCACTAGCAAAGCTACTGCTCATTGAACAAGGCTTAAAGGTGCAGTAGGAGATCTTGGAAAATGCTAACTT
>NW_015681119.1:0-209 GCF_001515625.1 Sinocyclocheilus rhinocerous
ATTCGGTCGGTGCCTAAAAAGCATCGAACTCGATACCCAGCCCTAAGCATGTGTTCTTTCAAAAAACTTTAGACTTTACAAAATCTTGATTATTCCAAACTTTTGACCAGTAGCATATTATATACCAGCAAGTATTTTACCAGTATTTATTTATTTATTTTTTTTGTGTACAAAACAGAAGAAAGGAATACATGTAATACAGGTTTGGA
>NW_015681120.1:0-209 GCF_001515625.1 Sinocyclocheilus rhinocerous
ATTAACTAGTTGCTTATTAGCATGCATATTACTAGCTTATTTGTTGTTTATTAGTACTTATAGAGCACATATTAATACCTTATTCTTCATGATACCTAAACTTAACAACTACTTTACTAAATATTAATAAGCAGCAAATTAGGAGTTACTGGGGCAAAAGTCATAGTTAATAGTTAGTTAATAGTGAGAATTGCCCCCATAGACTAAAA
>NW_015681121.1:0-209 GCF_001515625.1 Sinocyclocheilus rhinocerous
GGCAGTGTTTGAAAATTTTAATTTTTAAATTAAATCTAAAAAAAAAGCCAAAATATTTAATGCCTTATTTAATTATTATACAATTAATAATTAACTTAATTTGTAGTTACCTAGTTAAGTATTTAAATAATTTACCATACTAGGCTGTTGGCGTCAATTTATTTGCTTATTTATTTATTTTTAAATGACATGAGACTTTGTGACTTCCT
>NW_015681122.1:0-209 GCF_001515625.1 Sinocyclocheilus rhinocerous
ATTTAAATCATTTAATATTTCTATATTCAAAATGTTATATTTAAATCATTAATCTCAACATGAATTTATGAATCAGGGTTTCCACGGGTCCTTGAAATCCTTGAAAGTTTGTGAATCTGAAAAAATGTCAAGGCCCTGGAAAGTTTTTGAAAATAAGCATACACAGATACAGGTCCTTGAAAGTGCTTGAATTTATTTTGTGCAAGAAG
>NW_015681123.1:0-208 GCF_001515625.1 Sinocyclocheilus rhinocerous
CTGACGGCTTGGGCCCGCCATCGCTGCTTGCAGCTATATTTTTTACTGTAAATGTTTCTATGTAGCTTTAATTTATTTCTACTTCAGTTTTAGTAATAACCATTAGCACAAACGTCTGCATTCAGTGAGGATTTGGCCCAGGGCATGACGGGCCACTTAGGGTGAAATCTCACGAGGAAACACACACACACACACACACACACACACA
>NW_015681124.1:0-209 GCF_001515625.1 Sinocyclocheilus rhinocerous
TGAAGTATTGCATTCCAAATATGTTGAAAACCTGAAAAGGGGCCTGAAGACTGCTTATGATTTAGCGACTGCATCGGCTGGTAAAGTGAACCAGAATAACAAAAGGAGATATGATGCAAAAGTTCATCAAAATGATTTAAATCCTGGTGATAGGGTTTTTATCAGAAACCTTGGCTTGAAAGGAAAGCAGAAACTTGCTGACCGCTGGA
>NW_015681125.1:0-209 GCF_001515625.1 Sinocyclocheilus rhinocerous
TAAGTGACTGGTGCAGAATACAGAGTTACACCAGCATTCAAATGCGATTTAATAGTTTTACAGCTCTTTATGTGCTACCTTATAAAGTATGAGTATTATTATTATTAAACACAAACTGCTCTTCTCAGGACATTTACAGATGTATTGTGCCATATCCAGAGCCTCAAAAATATCTGCCTGAACACGACACGTGTCAGAACGCTAGCAGC
>NW_015681126.1:0-209 GCF_001515625.1 Sinocyclocheilus rhinocerous
ATTTAATGAACCAGTGAAAAAATGGTTCCATGTTTCATTTCAGTGGCTTATCTTCTAGTGCAGCTAATTACTGTTCAAATGGATAGCCTGACTATAGCTTAGCTACTTTGAAACTATCTTTTGAAGCTGCAAGCTAATCATATTTTAGAGTATCTTTCCTACTTCTCCTTTACCAATGGGCATCGTTTTCTCTTGTCCTTGCACAATAT
>NW_015681127.1:0-209 GCF_001515625.1 Sinocyclocheilus rhinocerous
ATTTATATTATATTATAGTATTATATTATTATATAATGCAAAATAATATTTTAATAATTATATTATTAAAATTATATGATAATATTGTAATACTTTTATCTTAATTTTATTTATTTTTGTTACTTAATTTGCCCCGTTTTCCAGTTAAAATATCAAAATGTATTTTTTTAATAACATTGTGTAACATAATGGGAAATGTTTCTGTCTGG
>NW_015681128.1:0-209 GCF_001515625.1 Sinocyclocheilus rhinocerous
ATTCAGCTTTGCATCACAGAAATAAATTATATTTTAAAATATATTACAATTGAAAAAGTAATTCCAATTGTAATAATATTTTATAATATGAATATTTTGTAATAATAATATTTGATAAAATATATGGAGACTTGGTGTGCATAAGAGCTTTCTTTCAAAACCCCTTTTGAATGGTAGTGTAGTTCAAAAAGTGAATGCCATTTTAATAA
>NW_015681129.1:0-209 GCF_001515625.1 Sinocyclocheilus rhinocerous
ATTTATATGTATGCACTAACATTCAATATAATCATTGTATTTCCTCTTTTTTACCACTCTCTTCCTCTTCTTATCTGGTATAGTGGTGATACTTTCGTGGTCAGTTTGGGCTGATGACGTGTTGTCATAAAGCTCACAATCTTTCTCGTTCTCTACAAAATAAATCGGCAAGTTAAATAGAAATATGAAGTAAATAGAAGTGGGGGTGG
>NW_015681130.1:0-209 GCF_001515625.1 Sinocyclocheilus rhinocerous
ATAATGATCTTTAAAAAAGCATCATATGACCCCTTTAAGACATAAAATGTGTTTAAGTAAATACTCTCCAAACCGGCCATTTGGACATCTTTTGTGTGTATTTGATAGTTTGGACGCGCCCGAAGCTCAAAGTATAATTAGCTTGTTTGTTTTGGAGCGCGCCGCGTACACACATTTCAGCCTGAGGAACAGCGTCTCTTGTGCGGATT
>NW_015681131.1:0-209 GCF_001515625.1 Sinocyclocheilus rhinocerous
ATTTTTCTAGCTAAAAATACAAGGACATACACACACACACACACAAATAACAGATATTGAATAACATGTATTAAATGTACATAGCAACTTGTAACCAAAATAACCTGCATTAAAAACAATTGCATACCAATATATACGCTTCATCCTGTAAATGAGAGGTGGTTCTGTTTTTTTTCTGTGCATGCACCCAGCTCTCCCGCTTCTGATCG
>NW_015681132.1:0-209 GCF_001515625.1 Sinocyclocheilus rhinocerous
ATTTTCTTGTCTTAGTTCTGTTCGCTCTTCATCTTATAAACCTGCCTTATACTAGGCTCATTTGCAATGCACAGAAATGTTCACCAGCAATCCTGGTTAGAAACGCTGTCCAGCTTGATGAGGCTTCATGCTGTTGCGTGGCAAAATACTCATGCAGCCATTTTTAGCACCAAATGCCATCATTGGTTTCTAGAAACTGGCTTAGAACA
>NW_015681133.1:0-209 GCF_001515625.1 Sinocyclocheilus rhinocerous
ATTTTTTAGTAGCTTTATCTACTTCACTAGTGCGTAATGAACATATGTAACTCTGTACTAAACATAAGTTGTTTACATTTTTACACTGAGAGAGTGTTCATAACACGATCTTCAAGTGTTTCATTGGTATTAAATTTTGATTTTGGTTTAAATTTTGATGAAACCCTCCCTTCTTCTGTGTTTGGACAGGGAAGTCGTGACAACATGAG
>NW_015681134.1:0-209 GCF_001515625.1 Sinocyclocheilus rhinocerous
TATTAGTAAGACACAATTTAAATGATCATGATCAAAGCTCTCACATACTCACATTTTAACATAATTTTTTCTAAAAAATTATGTATGGATAATCCAGTGAACGGTCCACTTCAGTGTTTAGCTTGAAATATCACAGTAGGCTTTATAGTGTTAAAGATAGAGTAAGATTCAAGAATGACTCTTCAAAGATAAAATAAGAAAGTAGGTTG
>NW_015681135.1:0-209 GCF_001515625.1 Sinocyclocheilus rhinocerous
ATTTGATTTCTGGCAAGGGCAATTTTCTCAAGTATTTGTATTTGCACTGCAATCGTTCCACTGGGTACGTGTGCTCCGCTAGACCCAACTGAACTGCAGTAAAAGCTCCTCCGATCTTATAAACTCTCTCGGGTTGGCTGGCTGGTGAGATAGTGAAGGACACAGAAGAACCTTGTATCACTCGTAAGTCTTGTCGCACTGTTCTCAGT
>NW_015681136.1:0-209 GCF_001515625.1 Sinocyclocheilus rhinocerous
AAGTTGTGCAGGTCAAAGATTTTGTTACATTTCTATAGTTGGTTTAAAAAAAAAAGTTAAAATTGGATTTGTTTGCCAGTCAGTATGGTGAAAAGCAATGTAATTGCTGTAATTGTATTTTTCACATACATTTATGGATACTTAAATTCCAGAACATAGGACTAAACAAAATGTTTAGAGAAAACTGTAAAATTGTCAAAATAGACAGA
>NW_015681137.1:0-209 GCF_001515625.1 Sinocyclocheilus rhinocerous
AAAAGTTAAAATCACTGAATTAAAAAGGAAAATAAATAATAAAGAGTGACTACATTTTAACTGCTATAAGAAACACACATTAACTCATTTAAGCTTAGTAATTATTACTGTAGCCTACTAGCTTACATTTGTCTATTACAATAGTCCACTTACAGTTACTGCTGTCATAAAAATACACTTTATATGTAGGTTTAAAATTCTACAAAAGA
>NW_015681138.1:0-209 GCF_001515625.1 Sinocyclocheilus rhinocerous
ATGAAAATGCTCCTTACTACCAGTATATGCCCACTCATCCCTGCTGTCATTGGTGTCCTAATGGTTACTGAGGTAGTGTTTTGAAAAAAAAAGAAGATTAAAGTAAAAATAATGAGTGTCAGAGGTAATTCAGATGTCAGGAGCCATCTAAGAAAGTAGGGGAGAGTGTAGGGGTTGGTAAAAATGAATGTGCTTAAAATGCATATGTC
>NW_015681139.1:0-209 GCF_001515625.1 Sinocyclocheilus rhinocerous
ATTTGGGAGTTACTTGTATTTCTGTAACTCTGCTGTTTAACACTATTTACTGTACAGTGAACTAAAGTAAAAGAGTTAAAGTAGAAATGCTGCTGATTTCATTGAATGAGTCTGCTATAGAGTTTACCATATAGACACAATATTTAATCAAAATTGTCTGCTGCTGCTGAGTGATAGTTTCTCTCTCAAAGAGTTAAGAGCGTATGACA
>NW_015681140.1:0-209 GCF_001515625.1 Sinocyclocheilus rhinocerous
TATGCAAGTATGCAAGCCTGCAAGTATTCAGTACAGTGATTGATGCCCATGTTATGTTGAAGTTTTTAGTTCTAATATTTTAAAACTAAGTTTTTGACGTGATAAACATGCATAAGGGATGAACTGTGTTTGATTTTGGGGTATTATATACAGTGTATATATATGGGATGCACATAAGTGGTGCGCAATAAGTTCAGGCCGCGTACCAG
>NW_015681141.1:0-209 GCF_001515625.1 Sinocyclocheilus rhinocerous
ATTTAAATAGTAAAATACATTTATAAAGTACTATTGTAAGTGTAATAACGGTAGTATCTGTTGAAGGTCTTCGAACAACACGAGGGTGAGTAATTAATTCACCCAAAAATGAAATTGTGTCATTAATTACTCACCCTCGTGTTGTTCGAAGACCTTTGTTCATCTTACTACCACGTTCAAGGTCCAGAAAAGTACCAAGATGATCGACA
>NW_015681142.1:0-209 GCF_001515625.1 Sinocyclocheilus rhinocerous
ATGAAACGTACTAGAAAAGTTCACATACCAAAGAATTGTATGAACGTGGCATGTACCACAGTACATTAAAAAATAAAATTAAAAAAAGTAAATTTAGCATCCTCTACATTTTTGTCCAAATTTCATTACAATACAGTACTATAGCAGTTTCTTGGTCTCCTGACACAAGCTATATCTCTAGGCAGTCATTTCTCAGTTCTGCAAAAATG
>NW_015681143.1:0-209 GCF_001515625.1 Sinocyclocheilus rhinocerous
ATGATGTAAGTGCTTATATGGCTGATGATTTGGTATATTTGTATGTTTTTGTGCATTCAAAAAGCTATATGCAATGTTGCAATTCTTTTTATTACCTGGTGTACATTTGAAATCTTATGTTTGACTTTTCATGTATTACCCATTTATAGATAGTAACACTTATGGAGGAAGAGTTCGCCAAACTTCGTCCTCTTCAAGGACGTTGGATG
>NW_015681144.1:0-209 GCF_001515625.1 Sinocyclocheilus rhinocerous
ATGAATCAAACATCAAATAAAGCAAGAGAAACAAAAAAAATTACTCAACCACCTGCGTGCGATGCCATTAATGACCGTCCTATATTGTGAACCAACATGGTTCACACGACAGAGATGCAAACATGTTCAAGAAACAAATTTGTGACTAGCTACAACAATGCATTGTACCACGGTGTGTTATGCTGGTTGAAAGTCTCTTCACATCCTGA
>NW_015681145.1:0-209 GCF_001515625.1 Sinocyclocheilus rhinocerous
ACCTGTGACATTTCAACCTAATAAAGTAAGCTCTGACCTGCACTACTGCCTGTATTGAAATCTCCCCTGCAAACTTTTAAGAAATAAATGGCATGAGTTCACTGGAATAATTATTTCCCTTATCATCAGCAGTCTGGTTGTAATGTTTGTAAAGTAGTCCATTGGGGGGAAAAAATTGATGAGATTTGATGTGAATAGGCAGAAAGGAC
>NW_015681146.1:0-209 GCF_001515625.1 Sinocyclocheilus rhinocerous
ATGATCAAATGTATAGAAAACATTCATATTGTGAAATATTACATAATTATTTTTTTTCTATTTTATTTAATTTTTTTATTCTATTTTAAGCTTAATGTTTTTAGCAGTCATTACTCCAGTCTTCAGTATCACATGATCCCATCAGAAACCATGCTTATATGTCGATTTGGTGCTCAAGAAACATTTTATTTTCAATACTGAAAATTGTT
>NW_015681147.1:0-209 GCF_001515625.1 Sinocyclocheilus rhinocerous
ATGCGTGTTTATGTGAGAGAAAACTAGGTATGCTTGTATGGCATGCAGATTTATTACTAGGTAACTTCCTTAAATGCGGCTTACCTGAAGGAAAAAAAAACTGAAAAAGATGAAGTCATACACCTCCACCCTTTATCTGACTTTTCATCTTTCTGTGGGACACACAATGTCCGTCCCTCAGTTGCAGAGTCAGAGTCATTCTCTGCTGT
>NW_015681148.1:0-209 GCF_001515625.1 Sinocyclocheilus rhinocerous
ATGATCAAATGTATAGAAAACATTCATATTGTGAAATATTACATACATTTTTTTTTTCTATTTTATTTTATTTTTTTATTCTATTTTAAGCTTAATTTTTTTAGCAGTCATTACTCCAGTCTTCAGTATCACATGATCCCATCAGAAACCATGCTTATATGTTTATTTGGTGCTCAAGAAACATTTTATTTTCAATACTGAAAATTGTT
>NW_015681149.1:0-209 GCF_001515625.1 Sinocyclocheilus rhinocerous
ATGTAAACAAACATGTGACACTCACTATAAATAGAATATGGAATAGGGCCCAAGATTTTTCCTTTTTCAATATATAATTAATGAAAGGAAATGTCCTTCAGAAAATGCTGATTGTCAACCAACAGAGGGCAAGTTAAATATTATATGAATGACTTTATTTTCTTTTTAATTTTGTATGAAGTTTTCAGTTTTTGAAAAAATTTGGGACG
>NW_015681150.1:0-209 GCF_001515625.1 Sinocyclocheilus rhinocerous
CTATTTAACTTTTGGCCTTTATTCACTGTTGAAATATCTATGGAATATGTAAAGCACAAGTACATCATATGTTTACATGAAATAATTTACCTGGTGCAAGCGTGTAGTTGGATGTTTGAGTCCCACTAAATCGAAGTTATCGAAATGACGTGACGTGTGGCCATGTATGGTGTCCCATACTCATAATTTGTGCTCTGCATTTCACCCAT
>NW_015681151.1:0-209 GCF_001515625.1 Sinocyclocheilus rhinocerous
ATGTATATACATTTAAAAAAGTAAAACAAATTAACATTTTAGAATTGTAGAATTCTACAAAAAAATTATAATTCAGTGTGGGTGTGGTGTGTGGTGTTTGTGTGTGTGTGCGTGTGCGTGTTTGTGTGTGTGCGTGTTTGTGTGTGTGTGTGCGTGTGCGTGTTTGTGTGTGTGTGGGCGCATCACTGATTTGTTGACTCCTCCCTCTT
>NW_015681152.1:0-209 GCF_001515625.1 Sinocyclocheilus rhinocerous
AAATTGTCTTTGATCTTTCAAGCTCTATCATTTCACTCAGTGGGTGTTGCATTGCTTCAGTCGTGAAATAAAAAAAGACGTGAAATAAAAAGCCCCCTTCCATAAAAAAAGTGTTTCACACGGCTCCGGGGGGTGAACAAAGACCTCCTTAGCGAATCGATGCATTTTGTAAGAAAAATAACCATATTCAAAACGTAATAATCACTTGA
>NW_015681153.1:0-209 GCF_001515625.1 Sinocyclocheilus rhinocerous
ATGTCATCAGTGTGGAAGGAGTTTCTCAAACAGGAATCATGTAATAATGTTATGATGTGTAGGAAGCTCAGAAGTGAAGACCATGAGACTCTGGTGTATATTCAGCAGGATTCTATATTGAGAAGGTGCTGTGTGGCACCGTTAGAGTTGGGGTACTCGATCTTGGACTCGATTATTAACAACGGATTAAACATGGACTCAGACATTTT
>NW_015681154.1:0-209 GCF_001515625.1 Sinocyclocheilus rhinocerous
ATGTATATATATATATATATATTTTTTTTTTTGCCATATAAATAAGAAATAGTGTAAAATAAGTCAAAGGAGGTGAAATATCAGTGATGGACAATAAAGAACATTTTTAATAATGCAAAGTGAACTAAGACAGCACTGATGAATCTGTGTGTGTGTCAGATATCACCTGTGTTTACAGCTGCGGGATGATATCGTATCGGGTCGTTTGC
>NW_015681155.1:0-209 GCF_001515625.1 Sinocyclocheilus rhinocerous
ATGTCAGCATGCTTACTAACTATGCCCACAGTGATTGGCTGATAGGGGAGGGGTCTCTGTCAGAGATTTTTTCATAGAAATATTGTAGAGCTCGATATTATGTTGCCATATTCAAATAAAGTTTAAAAAAAAAAAAGTTAATTGCCACATTCAAATAGAGATTCTAAAATGCAGGCTAAGTGTCACTAATTAAACAAGTATATGTTCAG
>NW_015681156.1:0-209 GCF_001515625.1 Sinocyclocheilus rhinocerous
ATGTCCACTTAAACTTTGACAAGCATCATACATCAGAAATTGCACTCACATTTGCAGCAGAAAGACAATGTTGGCCATGCAGATATGTTGACCCTGAAACAAGGGGACAATATGAGAGAGAAACAAAACCAAAAATTTCCATTGAAGGCAATGTATCCCTTTAGATGTGTTACAGTCTTCAACCCCGTCACACCTTGTCACATTAATAT
>NW_015681157.1:0-209 GCF_001515625.1 Sinocyclocheilus rhinocerous
ATGTCTACCATCAACACTGGCCGCTATTGCCTCGTTTCGTTCCCCACTGGACAGGCAATCGATCGGTAGGCACGCACTGGTGGTGAGTGTTCTTAAGGGATTCCCTTGCATTCCCCGCGTCCGCCTTCAGTTTCGCCCTGGTACCTAGAGGTGGTGTTCAGAGATCTTTCACAACCACCATTCAAGCCTTTAGCATCCATTGCTATGAA
>NW_015681158.1:0-209 GCF_001515625.1 Sinocyclocheilus rhinocerous
ATGTTATCATGTTTGTATTGTGTTTTATTGTTTTAGTTAGCTGTATTTTTGTTATTTTTTAACTTAATCAAAATAACCCAATTGCAGTTTGATTGAGAATTGGAATGCACAATGAAAAAACTTGATTTTTGAGAATTGTTATAAACGGAGTTATCTGTTTTTGTAAATGAACTCTTCATATATACAGTATATATATATATTACTTAAAG
>NW_015681159.1:0-209 GCF_001515625.1 Sinocyclocheilus rhinocerous
ATGTTTTTTACAGACTCTTGAACTTTGTTGGATTCATAACGCTTAAGGCGTAACGCTTTAAAGCCTTTTTTTTTCACTGCACCAGGCTTTTAAAATGCCACTTTAAATTCGATTAGTTATATAAATGACTTGGGTAAAAATCTGTTTTTTTGTTGTTGTTGTTGTTTTAAACCTTAAAACCAAATATTCATCGTAGCACGTAAAACGAT
>NW_015681160.1:0-209 GCF_001515625.1 Sinocyclocheilus rhinocerous
ATTCATCAAATTGATCAGCATATTAGAATGATTTCTGATGTGACACTGAAGACTGGTTATTTTAAATTGTAATAATATTTCACAATTGTACTCTTTTTACTGTATTTCTCTTCAGATAAATGCCTTGGTGAGCAGAAGAGACTTCTTTCAAAAACAAATCTTTTGTTTTTGTAAAAACTAAAAACTAAACTAACAATCAAACTCAACAT
>NW_015681161.1:0-209 GCF_001515625.1 Sinocyclocheilus rhinocerous
ATGTTTGACAGTCAAAACAGAAGACATGGAGCTCGATACTTTCTGGTGGTGGTTAAAGCAAAACGAAACTTTTATCGTTCCTAGAAAGTAGAAGTTAGAACAATAAGGTTAGACAATAAAAATATAACCATTACAAACCTTTACGAAAAGTTCAACCTTGAGGTGTCGTATTTCGTTAACAAGAACAACGACGAAATTCCACTTCAAGA
>NW_015681162.1:0-209 GCF_001515625.1 Sinocyclocheilus rhinocerous
ATGTGAAGTTACTGATTGTGTTTTAGTAGGTAATAAAACAGCAATAATTTTGGAAGAAAGATTTTGCCTAATACAACAAAATTCATAATGGTTAATTTGGCAATTAGTGATGTAATAATTGATTTGCACATTGTGTGAATTATAGCCTATTACATTTTTTGAGGGGTCAGCTTTTGTAAAGGAGTTTCTTTAGTTTAGACACCACAGAC
>NW_015681163.1:0-209 GCF_001515625.1 Sinocyclocheilus rhinocerous
ATGGTTGGAGAATTGTCATTCTCATCAATTACATCTATGACAATTGTGCAAGTATCTGAGAAGCCTCCTTTATCCTTTATCATAATCTAAATGATCAAGAAGTCTATGATCTCACCTGTATCTGTGCTTATCCCGAAAAGCTCACTTGCTTCTTTGGTAGCAAGAGCAAAGGAATAGGAAACCTGGCCATTTACACCTTCGTCAGCATC
>NW_015681164.1:0-209 GCF_001515625.1 Sinocyclocheilus rhinocerous
ATAAAAGTATATTTAAAAACTTTAATGTTAGGAGGGATTAATCGTAATTAATTTAAGAGAAATTGTGTGATTAATTGTGATTAATTAGTTAAATTTTTTAATTGATTGACAGGACTAACATATATATATATATATATATATATATTTAAAATAAACAAATATATTAATATTATTAATAATACTTAATAATTAAATGTAATACAATACAA
>NW_015681165.1:0-209 GCF_001515625.1 Sinocyclocheilus rhinocerous
GAGACGCGGTCCGGAGCAGCGGCCGCCTGAAGAACCGGAGCCGGAGCCGGAGCGAGGAGGAGCAGGAGTATGTGGACGAGAAACTGTCCCGAAAGATCCTCCAGCAGGCCAGAATACAACAGCAGGAGCTGCAGAGCGAGCTGGGACTCACTCCAGACACCAGGAGACCACCAGCCACTCGACTAGGTGAGCCAACTCACCTGACCATC
>NW_015681166.1:0-209 GCF_001515625.1 Sinocyclocheilus rhinocerous
CTAATGCTGTAAATCGTGAGTGATCAGGAACAAACCAAGAGAAAATAAATCATGGAGCTGGAGAAATCACATTCAAAGTGAACAACACTCAAATCAAGCTTCTCGAAGCAATTTGACTTATTAGAGCTACTAAAGTTTTGGGAAACTGGAGTTTGACAAGGTACAGTCAAGCTACTTACAAGCAACTAACAAAACACAATAAACTAACC
>NW_015681167.1:0-209 GCF_001515625.1 Sinocyclocheilus rhinocerous
GTTGCATTGTCACGCCTCTTAACGTGTTATCAGTGTTTCTCCCATGTCTTAATGCACAGAAATGTCTAAAAGTGGGGAGCAAATTATTGTAGTATTAAAGTACTGTTAATGCAAACTGGGGTTTGATTTAGATTTGAGAGAGGGAAAAATAAGAATCCCACCTAGTTGTGGCATCATCTGACTGTCATATCTGGCTGAACCGAAATGAG
>NW_015681168.1:0-209 GCF_001515625.1 Sinocyclocheilus rhinocerous
AGAACCTCTTTGGTGATGGGCTTCTGCTGAAACAGCATTGTGATTTCTTTTCCTTCTTTTATTAAAGTTGCAGTATGTAACTGTTTTGGTTAAAAATGAACAAACATCAGTTATTGAGCAAATCCTTATCTTACCTCGATTTGCAACGGTAGGCTTACTGATTGAGTTTATTTGTATAGCGCTTTTCATGATACAAATCATTGCAAAGC
>NW_015681169.1:0-209 GCF_001515625.1 Sinocyclocheilus rhinocerous
ACCCACTCACTTTAGCCCTCCTGTTCCTGAACTGATTCCCCTGTCCGAAGTGCTTCCCTTCATGGGGATCGCTTTTTGGTGTGTTTGGGCTGCGTACACTACCACTGAACCTCCTGAGATGGTGGTGCTCTCTCCAGGTCCTTCAGAGGTGGCAGCTGAGGCTACAGAACCTCCCGAGGCGGCGGCGCTCGCTTCGGCTCCTGGTATGG
>NW_015681170.1:0-209 GCF_001515625.1 Sinocyclocheilus rhinocerous
TTTGACAAGTAAAAAACAGCCTTGTCTCTAAAAACATAAACTACCAAACTTTTCAAACACATACTTCAGAATATAAACCCTGACCAGACACCTACTTGCTAAACTACCTTTCAAGAAAGAGAATATCCTTAAAACACATTTCTGAGTAAATAGAATCACCCCTTCTGAGAACTCAAATGTGGTTGAACATCAAATGTCTTCTGTACGTA
>NW_015681171.1:0-209 GCF_001515625.1 Sinocyclocheilus rhinocerous
AGAATGACCGCTATGGCCATTCTAGTAGTTATAGAATTCCAGTAGTTCTAGTGTTAAAGGTGGACGGGGACAGTCTCTGCTGCAACCTCTCTTTCAGAAAGGAAAGCACAACTCTGATGGGGCATCTCCAGGGGTCTTCTCCGTGAGAACAACACCACTCAACGTACAGAATCCACTTCAGGGCATAAACCTGCATAGTAGAGGGGACT
>NW_015681172.1:0-209 GCF_001515625.1 Sinocyclocheilus rhinocerous
AGACAGATAGTTCAGAATTAGACACACTTGGGGAAACAGAACAAGTAGAAAGGTCCTGAATGGTCTCTATGGCAGTGACAGGGGTAACGAGAAAGACATGGGGTGCATCTATAATTTCTGGGCTCATGACAGGCAGGGTTAAGGGTTCTAAGGCAGGTTTTTGTGCTGTGACAGACAGTTCACAATCAACCCCCATGGCTGGTTCAGAA
>NW_015681173.1:0-209 GCF_001515625.1 Sinocyclocheilus rhinocerous
AGACCTGCCCGTCTTTCTGACTGCTGTTATTTTATTGCACTGTTTTGGGATAAAATATGCATTTTTGCATGTGTGTGCGCATGTGTGAGGGTGTTAAGGCAGGGAGCGGATGTCTGCTAACCAGAACAGTCAGGCTAGAGGGATACCTTCTGGCTGTCTTTCCATGTTGCCAGGCACATCAAAAACAACACCACCAATGAGCAGCAAAT
>NW_015681174.1:0-209 GCF_001515625.1 Sinocyclocheilus rhinocerous
AGACGTCCAAAAAAGTTACCTAGTCCGACGTTCAAATGTTGAACTGCATATTGACATCCAAATGGTGTCTTGGTTAGACGTTCAAATAGCGGACCTAGTTTGCACGTCGTGTAGACGTGCAGAATTGCTCTTGGACCGACGGACGTAATATAGACATAATCTAAAACTTTTATATTATTTTTTAATACATATGCTTTAGCTGGTAAAGC
>NW_015681175.1:0-209 GCF_001515625.1 Sinocyclocheilus rhinocerous
AGATATTTAAATGTTTTTTTTCCTGTGAAAAAAAATTCTTCGTGCCTTAAAATAGCTTGAATGTAACTGTACACCTTGATTGGTTACAAGGTAGTTTGTGACGTAAGAAACACTGCCGATTTCAAACCACGTTTTTGAGACCGTCTTTGCTTCACTGGAGTTTAAAAGGAGAAAATACTCAGCAATGGTGTTGACATGAATTTCCACAT
>NW_015681176.1:0-209 GCF_001515625.1 Sinocyclocheilus rhinocerous
AGATCTGTATTCTGATTAGGGGTGGGCGATCTGACGATTTTGTATCGTGATCGATCTTGAAGACGTTCACAATCTACTCTTTAAACGAATCGGCCTGTTTATGTCTGGATGTGAACATATTGTCTCCTCTTTCTGTTCAGGCAGGACTTTTTAAAGTAAACACATTTAGTGATAAAGAAACATGGATGAATGAGAAAGTAAAGAGTGCG
>NW_015681177.1:0-209 GCF_001515625.1 Sinocyclocheilus rhinocerous
GTAAATGTGGTTGATTACTGGAGGGTATCTAACCCAAACAGCATTTTGGTTTATTAACTCCTCAGGAAATGGACAATGTTCGAGATTAGATTATTGGTTTATTTCTTGTGAACTATGTAAAATTGTCGCGGAATGTAAAATTACAGCTGCCCCACTTACAGATTACTGTATGGTTACTCTGTCCTTATCAGTCTTTAAGAAACCTCAAA
>NW_015681178.1:0-209 GCF_001515625.1 Sinocyclocheilus rhinocerous
AGATTGACTTAATCTGACAATTATTGTTTTTGCATTAATTAAAACATGACAGTGGATTTTTGGAACTAAACTGGGAGGGTAAATGTGTTATTTTATGCATTTTGAGTAGAAAGACCTGTTAGTGTTTAATGTTATGTTAGACATTTAAGAGTTTCTGTTGACCATTTGTGGTTACCATAGAGCTGAAGACTAGAGCTTGTGGTTAGTTT
>NW_015681179.1:0-209 GCF_001515625.1 Sinocyclocheilus rhinocerous
AAATTTAAGGGGGTCTGAATACTTTCCGTACCCACTGTACTTTCAAACTAATGAAGATAATTGAATGATTCTGATTACTAATCTACTTTTGCTTCCTTGCATCCGTTCGCTTGCATCAAATAATCAGGAAGATCCTTCTTCCAAATGATTCTAATCAAAACCATTAAATTAAACAGAAATATTGTGACTTTGGGCCACAGTGAGCAAAT
>NW_015681180.1:0-209 GCF_001515625.1 Sinocyclocheilus rhinocerous
AGAGACGAGAACAACACCAATCAGTCTGACAGTATCCCTTTAATTCATCTTTGGATTTATAATAGGGTTATGTGTTGTAATTAATACTAAAATGAGGTCCAAACGTCTGAGACCACTAGTGAAAATAATTCATTTGGCATTTTTTCTAATGTTATATGATTTTTAAAAAACTTTTCATCCAGGTTTAAATTAGATTTTCAATCCCAGAT
>NW_015681181.1:0-209 GCF_001515625.1 Sinocyclocheilus rhinocerous
TAATGATCTTTAAAATAGCATCATATGACCCCTTTAACAAAACAAGTGAATGTCTGTATGAGTGAGTCACTGAATCATTCACTCAACTGGTTTGGTCAAAAATGATGATTCATTCATTAACAAAACAACGAATCCCTACATCCCAGTGTTCATGCCATCCATCCTAAATAGTATGTGAGATCAGAATAAGTGTGTGCCAAAGCATAGTA
>NW_015681182.1:0-209 GCF_001515625.1 Sinocyclocheilus rhinocerous
GACTGCAACAACAGACGCTCACATTGACAAGCGCTTGTGAGTGAGAGGTTATGAGACAGCTCAGCTTTGGTTTAAAAGAGTTAAAAAATATTTATTATCAGTCATGACTTAATGGTTAAAAATAGAGCAGACACTGAACATGGATGAAGCTTTCTAGAGCGCATGTGTCGACCACCCGCGTATACTTTAAGGTTACGAGTTCGACTGTA
>NW_015681183.1:0-209 GCF_001515625.1 Sinocyclocheilus rhinocerous
AAAATCAATACAACCCGCCTTTCTGTAAGGCTCTCAGCAACCTCAGAACATCTTGCCCTCTTCCTCTCTGAGACTGACACTGAGAGAGAGAGAGAGAGAGAGAGCAAGTTATCGTGCTAAAGGAATCAAGCTCATCAATACTGGATACTTCATCTAACGGATTAAAAAAACAGAAATTAATTGGTGAGTACAAATGTTTCATACTTTAC
>NW_015681184.1:0-209 GCF_001515625.1 Sinocyclocheilus rhinocerous
AGAGTCTGAAGTGATGAAAAAACTGTGTATAGCTTTAACACAAGGAATTATGTTTTTGTATGTTAGAACTTTAATATTTCAATATTTCAGCTACTATTAGACAAATATACAACGAATCACTTGTATTGATGCCTGTGAGTTGCTTTTTCTTGTGTGTCTGTTCGAAGTATAAATGTAACCATTATTGCATTAAATTGACTTCTTAATGT
>NW_015681185.1:0-209 GCF_001515625.1 Sinocyclocheilus rhinocerous
AGAGGAGCATTTTCGAGAGACACTTTAAAGTATCCCCCCCCCCCTTATTTCAAAGAGCTGCAGCAGAATAACTCTAACTTGCTAATTTCTATGGGTCAGCTGGAGAGGGAAAGACGTGTCAATCACTCTCACATGTAGAGTTTGTCTTTCTAAAAACAGGGATGGCTGGATGTTTCCATGGCCACTAATCTCCCCCCAACACAGTTACA
>NW_015681186.1:0-209 GCF_001515625.1 Sinocyclocheilus rhinocerous
AGAGGACAGATCACTGTAACTCAGAGTCCATCATTAATAACAGCAACACAAGGACAAGAAGTCAGAATAAACTGTAAAGTCAGCAGCAGAGTATGTAGCGGTGATTACTTCCACTGGTACTTACAGAAACCTGGAGAAGCTCCTAAACTCCTCTTATATCAGATATCAAACCGTCACACTGGAACTCCATCTAGATTCAGTGGCAGTGG
>NW_015681187.1:0-209 GCF_001515625.1 Sinocyclocheilus rhinocerous
AGAGGTTTGAGCTTCAGAAAGGTTACAGGATGAACCACTGCCAGGAAACGTTCAACACAGATCAGACACTGAAACAGAGAACGACAAGTCAGAGCTAGTCCACCTACAAAATGTGTAGCTATCCAAACTTGTTCAACTTTATAGCTGATGAGATGAAAGAAACGTTCCATATAAAAGAGCATCTCACAGACAGAGAGGTTGAGACTGAA
>NW_015681188.1:0-209 GCF_001515625.1 Sinocyclocheilus rhinocerous
AGCAAGAGTGGCTCCATCTATCTCATGTTCTGGGAATGAGAAAGCAGGAAGGAGTGCAGAAGGTTAAATAAAATCAATAAATAAGTTCAATAAATCATAAATAGCAAGCATTGTTATGAATTTACCAATTAGACCTTGCATTGTGATTGGCTGAGCTACATTCCAGGGAGAGACAAAATCTTGTGATAAATTTGTATTCTGTTGATCCA
>NW_015681189.1:0-209 GCF_001515625.1 Sinocyclocheilus rhinocerous
AGCATCTTGATGGTCAGTTTGGCCCCAGTGGCTTTAATTCTCAATGTTTGTTCATTAAAGCACAGATGTATTGAACAAATCCTGTATCCTTTGCTTTTCCGGCTTCATGTCTCACCCTCATCGCCGCTGTGTTTTCCAGGTATATCCTGGTGGACTGGCTAGTGGAGGTGACCACCATGAAGGACTTCTCCAGTCAGGTGCTGCACGTG
>NW_015681190.1:0-209 GCF_001515625.1 Sinocyclocheilus rhinocerous
AGCACTTATCAGGATCAACTAAATGCTGGATTTTCAAAAGTATGTCTTGAATATTTAAAGTTTGCGGCATAGAATCTTTAAAATACGTCTAAGAGTTTTACACACCGGACTGTTATTGTGGGGACATTTCGACTCCCCTAAACATGACACGGCACAAAACAAAACGTGATTAGTTGCTTTACCTGTCAGTCATATGGCCTCTGGGGCGG
>NW_015681191.1:0-209 GCF_001515625.1 Sinocyclocheilus rhinocerous
CAGATTTTTGACTGTAGAGGAAGTAACAGTACATTCGTCTAGTTACAAATTGTAATCCAATAGATTGTGTATTGTCTTTTGGTCCAATAAGTAATATCTCTGTCTTAAACCGAATTTAATTAGAGAAAATTATTGGTCATCCAATCTTTTACGTTTTTAACACACTGTTAGCTTAGATAATTTAGAAATTTCATCTGGTCTTGTTGAGA
>NW_015681192.1:0-209 GCF_001515625.1 Sinocyclocheilus rhinocerous
AGCCAACCTAAAGTTTGTCTTGACAAACTTTTTTATCTAGTTCATCCTAAAATCAGATGCAGCTCTTGATTTTAATAATGTTTTAGAAAGGACAATGAATACTGAATATAAAAATGACTAATGATTTAAACCTTAATTGTTTTTCAAATAAAAAAACTAAAACTTGTAAAATGTGTCCCTGCAGCACAAAAGCAGTGTTAAGTCGCTGG
>NW_015681193.1:0-209 GCF_001515625.1 Sinocyclocheilus rhinocerous
CATTTCTATTTCAAATAAATGTTGTTCTTTTGAACTTTCTATTCAGCAACGATTCCTAAAAAAATGTATTATGGTTTCCACAAAAATATTAAGCAGCACAATTGCTTTCAACATTGACAATAATAAGAAATTAATCTTGAGCACCAATTCAGTATATTAGAGGATTAAGGATCATGTGACTCTGAAGACTGGAGTAATGATGCTGAAAA
>NW_015681194.1:0-209 GCF_001515625.1 Sinocyclocheilus rhinocerous
TATTTTAGCTGCTGACCAAAACATATTCAGGTTACAGTTATATAACAAATATGGGCTTAAAGTGCACACTCAGAGCTTTAATTTGAGAGTATTCTCATCGAAATTGGAGGAAAGGTTATGGAATTACATTTCTTTAATATGTACCTCCCCCTTTTTCAAGGGATCATAAGTAATTGGACAGTTGACTCAAAAGCTGTTTCATGGACAGA
>NW_015681195.1:0-209 GCF_001515625.1 Sinocyclocheilus rhinocerous
AGCTGTTTAGTCCCAATCCCTTGAGTTCCCTTCACATTGTGCGTGAGGAAATGCTCTCACTTTCACTATTAAACATAGCAGTGAGTTCTACTGTTGTTTTTTTACGATTTGATTTCATCAAGCGTTTAAGTGATCGCCGATCACGATCATTCAAGATTTTTTTTCGACCACATTTCTTCCTCGAAGATGATGGTTCCCCACTATCCTTC
>NW_015681196.1:0-209 GCF_001515625.1 Sinocyclocheilus rhinocerous
AGCCGTTACCGGGGAAACCGCTATATCTCCGCTCCAACAGCGCCTTTTGCTGGCAGAGAATCAATTTGCATTTGCAAGTCTGTGGGAATCACTGGGGTCTGTCAGCAAACATAAACAAAAAGCATGCTTCAGAACTATTTTGAGAAGGTGCTTAAGTTTTGAGTCATGCATTATTACTCTGAATTAGGCTACTACTACTATTACTATCT
>NW_015681197.1:0-209 GCF_001515625.1 Sinocyclocheilus rhinocerous
TGCTACATGATACCCCTCTACTCAAAGCAGTGGAGAGAGAGAGAAAGAGAATGTAAGAATGACATATTCTTACAGTCATTCTTAATATGGCGTAAGTAATATGGCTTGATATAAACTGGTACTGTGAAGTGCTGCCAAGATATCTTGATGTTGAGTAAACTCAAATTAATCAGAATAAATTTATGTTAATCTAAAGTGAGACTTGAATG
>NW_015681198.1:0-209 GCF_001515625.1 Sinocyclocheilus rhinocerous
ACCTTGCTCATGATTTTTAAGTGAAACATGTTACACAATGTGCCCGTGTTGGAATCTGTCTATTTTTTTCTAGCCTTTACAAAGTAACTTTGTGCCAAAACACCATTTACAACATCAACAATTCAATTAAAAATGCATTCAAACGTTTGGGCTCTGTAAGGTTGTTTAAAGTGCCCCTATTATGCCATTTCGAAAATTCCTTTCATGCA
>NW_015681199.1:0-209 GCF_001515625.1 Sinocyclocheilus rhinocerous
TTTCTGACCCCTGGATTGTCCACCTCTGGAAATGACTATAGTGCAGAAATGATTATAGTGTTTTGATATGATGGTTGCTCTGGAGTACTTTGTAATTTACTTATTTAGAGGTAGTCATGTAACTAGACATTTTACTTCTGAAGGGAAGAAAAGAAAGTGTTCTGCAGACTGAAAGTTTCAGAGTCATCCATCCCTTCATAAAGTTCATA
>NW_015681200.1:0-209 GCF_001515625.1 Sinocyclocheilus rhinocerous
AGTACAGGTCATCAGCGACCTTGGCCACCTGTCCCTGTTGAAGAACATCACCAAGCACGCGACATGTTAACTCCTCTAATGCGGTTTCTGAGCCGGGCATACCCATGGCACATCTGGTATACACCCGGACTCCTTTAAATGGCGTGACCACCCCGCAGTACTTAAAAGAAGATTTGGAAAGTGGAATTTGGTAGAATGCCTTGGTGAGG
>NW_015681201.1:0-209 GCF_001515625.1 Sinocyclocheilus rhinocerous
TATGTGTGGGCAACCTGGAGTTGGGAAACTAAACGTGTCTCACCATAATCCCCTCATTACTCTGAAGTATCAGACAAGGCGTTTACTGAAAGCTCTTCATCTTGTCTCCCTTGTGAAGAAACATGGCTATCTGTGCTACAGCTGCATTGACCACAAGCACCTCACATACCGAAGTGAGCCGCTGAGATTAGATAACCACACAATACTTG
>NW_015681202.1:0-209 GCF_001515625.1 Sinocyclocheilus rhinocerous
AGTACTTGAAAGCCGACGGGTTTCTGTGCTCACACACCGAAAGCGTGCTCACAGAACGCGCCTCTCAGTCAGTGGGAATGCTGAGTTCTCTTTCGCTTAAGTTCTCTTAAGTCCTGTTATTGCTACACACTTACACGAAAAGTTATGTCAAAATCATACCTGTGAACCCTCCCGTTTTTCCCAGGATTCTCCCGTATTTTACCATTCTA
>NW_015681203.1:0-209 GCF_001515625.1 Sinocyclocheilus rhinocerous
ACATACAGCTTCTGCACAGAATTAACAAACATTGGTAGAGAATGTCTTGTCTAGCATAGTAAAACAGACTTTAGTATTTACCAACTGATGTTAGAAGTTAGAATTATGTGTTCAGAGTTGTTTATAATAATTGTAAATTCCCTTAACCTTAAATTAACCACATGACAGAAGCTGTTTTCGTACATGCCAACATTAGTGTCACATGGTCA
>NW_015681204.1:0-209 GCF_001515625.1 Sinocyclocheilus rhinocerous
AGTATCCACTGAACGTAAACTGCGTATACTGTTCTACTTGTCTGTAGAACAACAGATGGCGACCAATTCTCGATTTCAGACATTTGAATCAGGCCCTCATACGACGGCCGTTCAGAATGTTGACTTTGAAGCAGATCCTCGCACAAATATGCCCCGAGGACTGATTTCTGTCTGTGGATCTGAAAGACGCTTACTTTCACATCCAAATA
>NW_015681205.1:0-209 GCF_001515625.1 Sinocyclocheilus rhinocerous
ATGATGCCATTGCAAAGGTAAAAAGAAAATACTCCTGTACGTCACGTTAAGGAGTCAAATGTCGCCTCGTATTAGAAAGGCTAATTTTTGATCAGAAATTTTGATTATTGATCAGAAGGTGCTCCTATTTTTTTTTAAATTAGGAGGACAAGTGCTCCTAAAAGGAAAAGTAAGCATAGAGTGTATCAGAGAAAGCTGAGAGTGTATCA
>NW_015681206.1:0-209 GCF_001515625.1 Sinocyclocheilus rhinocerous
AGTCATTTGGCAGGAAAGTGTCAAGAATGTAAATAAAAGTATAAAACAAAATTTGCTAGTTTATATAATCAAAGATTATATTGTGTTGAGTACAGCATTCCTATATACATACACAAGCACACACATTTACCCTCTGTGCTAACACATCTGATCATGCCATTGCCCTTTTGCTCAAATACACGTACAGTATGTAAATACAGATTTAACAT
>NW_015681207.1:0-209 GCF_001515625.1 Sinocyclocheilus rhinocerous
ACCTTCACCAGGCCACGCACACAGAAATACTCTCTCCCACAGGAGCGCCTGCCGTTACCCAGCAGTCCTCTGGGACTACCGAACAAGCCCTTCACAGTCTGTTCATCTGCCCCTCTGCTATATAAACAGCTCCAGCCATGCTGGTTTTTCTGCCACTCTGAGATCCGGCAGTCTAAATACAATTCCCTGGAGAGAGGTAAAAATAGGAA
>NW_015681208.1:0-209 GCF_001515625.1 Sinocyclocheilus rhinocerous
TCAGATTCCTGAACTGACATTGAATCATTCTCACAGTCAACGCCAACATTGTCACATGTGGATAATGCATTGTCTCTCATCATCTCAGAGCCATCCACTGCAACGCTGCTACAGCTGTTCTCGGACACTTCAGCATCTCCTCCTAAAGTCTCATCCTCCACCGCACTCAATGACAGGTCTGAAGGCGACCTCTGACAAGAGTCGGATGC
>NW_015681209.1:0-209 GCF_001515625.1 Sinocyclocheilus rhinocerous
GAGTCTAGCAGCTGCATTTTGGACTAATTGCAGGCGGTTCATATAAGAATGACCAATACCTATATAGATTGCATTGCAATAGTCCAGACGAGAAGATATAAAAGCATGGATTACTTTCTCGAGCTCAGCAAAGGTTAAAATACTTTTAACTTTGGCAAGTAGTTTCAGCTGGAAAAAACACGATTTGATAACTGCATTTACCTGCTTAT
>NW_015681210.1:0-209 GCF_001515625.1 Sinocyclocheilus rhinocerous
AGTCTGAAAAAGTAAAATGACAATGACGGCAACTTTTAAAACATTCATTTAACACATTTGTTTATAAATAAAATGCTCAAATCACTCACCAATCACATTTATAGTGGAGGCATTTACAGTGTAGATGTATTTCAAATCACTACTTTCAATCCTGAAGTAATATTTACCAGTGTGCTTTGAACTAACATTATAGAAGACAGTGGTGCAGT
>NW_015681211.1:0-209 GCF_001515625.1 Sinocyclocheilus rhinocerous
CGGTCGTGTACTTCTCAACTCTGGAGCAAAGCGAGCGAAGTTTGGGAAGTGATAATTGGAAACATTTTTATATATTTAGTTTGACGTTGCTTTTTCTGGATTGTAGAATTAGTATAAGTTAACATCGTCGGAAAGTTAAATGTTAAAGATGTGGCTAACAATGAATAATCGTAGCTGTTATATTAAAATATATCATTAGTTCACTAACG
>NW_015681212.1:0-209 GCF_001515625.1 Sinocyclocheilus rhinocerous
AAAAGGAAGAGTCAAAGACCGTTCTGAAATTTTGAATTTTTTTCATTGTTTTGTTTCAAAATAAAGATCACACATTGTTTAGAGACAATCTACAACTGTAGTTACAAAAAATAGTTGCCCAGGCAGAAAGCACACACAGCATCTGTTACCTATACACATTATGGTTACAAGTGTGCCTGCATAAAGAGAATCATAGGAAATATACACAA
>NW_015681213.1:0-209 GCF_001515625.1 Sinocyclocheilus rhinocerous
CCAGCTTGGCCACATTGGGAGACCAGTTAAACCAAATAAAACCACCAATACCATCTTTAGATGAAAATTATGGTTAACTCGTCCATTAGCCTGGCCAAACCAGTTAGGCTGGTCTATTTAGATAGTTTTAGAGGAGTTTTTGACACTTGTCAGCTGGTCAGACTGAGTGACCACCTAAACCAGCTAAAGACCAGCTTGGCCACATTGGG
>NW_015681214.1:0-209 GCF_001515625.1 Sinocyclocheilus rhinocerous
ATATGGAGCTAGATATTGGAGCATTTGTTTCTAAACCTAGTATACGGCAATTTGATGCGTTTCGTAAAAAAGATATTTTGCGAATTGCTGAAATTTGGAATATTTCTGTATCAAGTTCTGCAGCGAAGAAAGTAATTAAAGCTGAAGTGTATGCTGAAGTTGTCGAAAAAGGGTTACTGTCTGCAGAAACTGATTTAGAAGGTGAAGAG
>NW_015681215.1:0-209 GCF_001515625.1 Sinocyclocheilus rhinocerous
TATACTCAAAATTAATCAAACTAATCAAGCTCAAAATGGAATATTAAAATTTTTTGAGATACTGAAGTTTACATTTTCCTAAGCTGTAAGTCGTAACCATCAGAATAAAATAAAAAAAATAAAAATCTTGAAATATTTCAGTTTGTGTGCAATGAATCTAGAACATAAGAAAGTTTGCTTTTTTGAATTAAATTACAAAAAATAAAGAA
>NW_015681216.1:0-208 GCF_001515625.1 Sinocyclocheilus rhinocerous
TAAAAAAAATATAAATAAAAAATAGCAAAAAACATAGTATGGTTTATACATTGTGTGTGTGTGTGTGTGTGTGTGTGTGTGTGTGTTATTTAATAATACTTTTTAACAATATTTAATAATTCAATAATACTATAATCATTTGACAATACATTTAGGCAACACAAGGCAAAAAGGAAACTGCTTTAGAAAACATTATTCCCAATGTTTG
>NW_015681217.1:0-209 GCF_001515625.1 Sinocyclocheilus rhinocerous
AGTGAACCGAACCGTGACATCCGTACCGTGATAGTTCAGGACAAACGCATGTACCGTTACACCCCTAATGTGTGTGAAAAAAAACAAAATTTTCTCTCCTGAGTGGCTCTCAGGTGTACAGTAAGCCCGTGATTGAAAGCGCTCCTAGTTTTACAGGGTGACCCAGTTCAACTGTAACTGAGTGTGGTGATTGTAACAAACGTTTGTAG
>NW_015681218.1:0-209 GCF_001515625.1 Sinocyclocheilus rhinocerous
AGTGACTGACCGTAGACAGATATAGCAGCGAGGATGAGCCAGGCGGTCCACTCCGGCAGGTACTTGATGAAGACCAGGGCCATGAGAGCGCTGATCATGATCAGATAGGCCTGCTGGAGCCGCAGCGGACCCTTCCAGTGGATACAGATCATTCCCACCACACCGAAGTTCCAGATGATCACGGCCAGCGTGAAGTAGTCCATGGCCAC
>NW_015681219.1:0-209 GCF_001515625.1 Sinocyclocheilus rhinocerous
TTTCTTGGGTAAGTAGATTCCTTCCATTTTAATTTAAGAATGAATTAGTGATTAATGAATTCAACTGGTAAATGTTTTTCTAAATTCCAGGGTGTAAATCTGAGGATGCGGTCCACCAGAATATTAGATTTCAAACAGCAGATGAAGCTGCAGCTGTAATAATCAATTGTTCATATACAACCACTGATCCATTGCCAACGCTCTTCTGG
>NW_015681220.1:0-209 GCF_001515625.1 Sinocyclocheilus rhinocerous
AGCAGGAGCCGGCGTTCTGATGTAGAACCTGCATGAGCTGCACCTCTTTACGAGCAGAAGAAGATGCACATTGTAGCTACATAAAACAGTATTCATACACATAAACATTTCTAGGCCTTGAATGTTTCAGTTCCCTTGCTGTCTATTGAGGGTCAGAAAGCTCCCGGATTTAATCAAAAATATCTTAATTTGTGTTCCGAAGATGAACG
>NW_015681221.1:0-209 GCF_001515625.1 Sinocyclocheilus rhinocerous
AGTGAGAGTTGTCTTCTGAGGTGAAGAGGTCGACCTCTGCCTTGCTGAAGATCTCCCAGATTATTTGAACCGTATGTGGGTAGAGCATCCACTCTTCCGAGGGGATGTTGCTCCGAGATAGCATGTCCACTCTTTGATTCAACCTGCCCGGCACACCCGTTTTTGAAGCGTCTGTCGAGACCACCTTCCTTCTGCAGATCATTCCCTGG
>NW_015681222.1:0-209 GCF_001515625.1 Sinocyclocheilus rhinocerous
AGTGCTGAACAAACGCATGCTGCATCCAAAGGACTCAGTTCAGTATGGAGATGTGGTCAATGCTGTGGTCACAGACTTCATCAAACGGATTTACTATCTGCGGGAGATGAGCCCCACCGGTGATCTGGTTTCTAACTTGACCAATGAGCTTTATCGCTTCTCCCTTGAAGGTATTTCCTTTCCATAAGCACCTGAAATTAGATAAAATC
>NW_015681223.1:0-209 GCF_001515625.1 Sinocyclocheilus rhinocerous
AGTGTAATATAACAGTTAAATCAAAAATAAAATATACAAGAAATCAAAAATTAAATCAAATATAAATCTAAAAATAAGATATATGAAAACTATGATAAAATAAAAATTATTATATAAATGTAAACAACTGTAAATAAAATAATTAACGTAACCTAAAATATTAAAAAATAAAAATAAAATATACAATAAATATCTAATATAAAAATAAG
>NW_015681224.1:0-209 GCF_001515625.1 Sinocyclocheilus rhinocerous
CTATATGGCATCTCTTATGGTTCTACATGGCACCATTTGACAAAGTGTTATATAGTATCTGTAAAAATAGGTGCTAAATAGCACTAAAAGTGGTTCCTCTATGATTATGAGCCAAAGAACCGCTTTTAGTGCTATATAGCACCATTTATTTTTAGAGTGTATGACAGGGAGGCGTCCGGGCGATCACTTGCATTTTTGTTGTTGAAGAG
>NW_015681225.1:0-209 GCF_001515625.1 Sinocyclocheilus rhinocerous
AGGAAAGGGGGCAGGTCAGCATACCAATCAATAAGGTCTCTTTCCGCTTCTCCTAAACCCAGATCCATCCTTAGTAAGGCGGGACCAGAATATTTTATTATTCGAATATTTGTGGGTTGACATTCGATTTTCAATTTTGAGATTCTAATATTCTTTTTTTTTTGTCGAACACCTGGCATCCCCCGCGAAACGGTTCTCATTCGCGCTTG
>NW_015681226.1:0-209 GCF_001515625.1 Sinocyclocheilus rhinocerous
CTTTTCTCCTTCTTCATCCCTCAATCGCTCCCTCCGTGGGCAAATGAGAATTTGATTTTTCTCTGCACTGGGCAGAGCAGGACGAGATGGATGGAGTCAGGAATGGAGAACCAGGTGCCCCTGCTGCTTTGTTAGGGAAATGAATGAGAGAGCTTCCAGAACACAAGCAGCCAGAGATATAGAGTACAGAATATAGAGAGTGTCAAACA
>NW_015681227.1:0-209 GCF_001515625.1 Sinocyclocheilus rhinocerous
GTTCAACTGGATCGGAAGCACTAGAGGGGTTTGCCACCGCTGTAATCCTCAAACCACCTGTGCCACTGCTGGAAGTACCCCTTGCTTGGCAGCCGTCAGGACGAGCACTAGATCGCAGCTGAGGCAACGGAGCTCCGCCCCCCTGGAGGAAACGGAGCCTGGCTCGCAGCTCCGAGACGGTCATCTTCCCGCAATGGGAACATGACTCA
>NW_015681228.1:0-209 GCF_001515625.1 Sinocyclocheilus rhinocerous
ACACACACACACTCACACACACACACACACACACACACACTGATGGTCTGCTATGAAATATTTGTGTACTTTTAAGGGTTTGAATGGCTATCTACTAGTGTTAATTTTGTCAGCTATTTTTAATTTAGTCTCAGTCGTAGTCCTGTGTCAAATGTAACTTTTATTTTTTATCATATTTAGTCAACTTGTCCTGTTTTAGTTTTAGTCGA
>NW_015681229.1:0-209 GCF_001515625.1 Sinocyclocheilus rhinocerous
ATATATATATATATATATATATATATAGTTTTATTTAATTTTATTTTTTTATTTTATTTTGCAAAGTAGTTCAAACCTATTTTTTGTTTTATATTGCTTGTTTTTGTTTTGTTTTTGCATACTAAAGTAGAGAAGAAAAACTGCTTTTTATTTAATTTCTAATTAACTTTATTTTATTTTTAAATTGTTTTTTTTGTAACCTTCTGCAA
>NW_015681230.1:0-209 GCF_001515625.1 Sinocyclocheilus rhinocerous
ACTAAATCATGATCTGCCTTCACCTTTTGAAGACAGAGATTCAAACTATTATAAAAAACTGTGAAAACTTTCGATGCCGTGAGTGAGCAAACAGATTCCCTTTCACTTCAAGCGACTCGAGGCAGAATGAATCGTTCACGAAACGGACGTAACTTCATGACACATATCACTACATTTTACGTTAGTCCTAAAAATAATACCTTTTTTAA
>NW_015681231.1:0-209 GCF_001515625.1 Sinocyclocheilus rhinocerous
AGGTAAAAAACAACAGTCACTGGACGCTGGGAGTGGTGGCGGAAACAGTGAACCGCAAAAAATATTACACATTTTATCCAAAGAAACATTTTTGGTGTTTTCATTACATGAATGCTACATACAAGCAAGGAAATGATCCTGTCAGCAATATTAATAGCAATGAGAGGCCAAATATCATCCGACTGCAGCTGGACTTTGATGAAGGAGAG
>NW_015681232.1:0-209 GCF_001515625.1 Sinocyclocheilus rhinocerous
ACGTCTAAACACACATATCCGATTCTCCACAGAACTCCCAATGCAGGGCTACACGTTTGCTCATAAACATTTTTTATGGCGTTTTAATGCCGGCGTGCTGTATGCGCTCGCTTTTTATAGGTAAGAAATTGCACATTTAGGAGCTGGTTTTCAACCCCTGCCCTGTAAATTTTGAAAATACAACAGCTAAAAGCTACATATATTTCTCA
>NW_015681233.1:0-209 GCF_001515625.1 Sinocyclocheilus rhinocerous
ATATTATCAAATAAGTTCAAGTTAAAGGGTCATTCCATGAAAAAGTGGAATGAAATTCCATGAAAATTCCAGTTTAATAATGTGAATATTAAGGTACACTGTAAGCTGTGGTTGCCGGAATTTTACCGCAAAAATACAGTAGCAACGTTTTAGGTTTTAGAGTTTTTAGAGTTAAATACCGTAATTTCATTAACTGATATAATGTTAAT
>NW_015681234.1:0-209 GCF_001515625.1 Sinocyclocheilus rhinocerous
AGGTTAGAAGAATAATATAGGAACTAGATGTTGTTTAAAATATACGTATAAATACGCTACTTGAGGCTTCTGGAGTCGTTTCTGTGAGTAAATTTAACTTCCGCATCTGAAAAACGCCAAAACCGGAAGTGACATAAGGGGAGGGAAACAATGGATTGCAAGGGCAGTTCGGACGCTGAGGACATTGTAAATGTTTATTCATACTCGTA
>NW_015681235.1:0-209 GCF_001515625.1 Sinocyclocheilus rhinocerous
AGGTAGCCTAAGGGGAAATCCATAGGCTATTTATTTGTGTTAAACCCGAGTAAAACATATCCTTATTTATTTTGTTAATAAAAGTTTTTTTTTTAGATTAATAATAATGAGCCATCATGCATTTAAAGTACAGAGAAAATCCCAAAACCTTACATTTATTTGTATTACATCAGTCTTATTCAGTGGCCAGCCCCGGGCCCATATGCAAA
>NW_015681236.1:0-209 GCF_001515625.1 Sinocyclocheilus rhinocerous
AAATTGCATGGTTTTACAGTTAAATTTAAAAGTAATTTTTTTTTTTACAAACATAAGTTGCTTCATAAAGTTTATAACAGTTGTTTGGTTTGCTACAGGGATAGTTCACCCAAAAATGAAAATCCTGTCATCATTTGCTCACCCTCAAGTTGTTTCAACCCTGTAAAAGTTTATTTCTTCTGTTGAACACAAAAGAAGATATTTTGAAA
>NW_015681237.1:0-209 GCF_001515625.1 Sinocyclocheilus rhinocerous
TTTCTGTCTTTAGCAGAGGAGAGAAGCAACACACACAGAGCGGAAAAGGTTTGAATGAAATGCGTACCATAAACGAGCCTGAGCGTTTGTGTGAGTACTGCTCTGCCCGCAAACCTTAGGATGCGTTACGAATGCAAATATTTATGATCTTCTCTTACATTTTTCATGTAAAATCACCGCATAGTTGATCAAGAGTTAAACAGAGGAGC
>NW_015681238.1:0-209 GCF_001515625.1 Sinocyclocheilus rhinocerous
AGGTTTCAAAACAGTGACATAGGCTGAAGAGTCGAGGAGTGTGGAACAAGAGACTTCAGTGAAACTGCTTGGGATGTAAAGACTGTTGGTGTATGACTGACTTCCAAACGATGGAGCAAGAGCTTGCTGCGTTGCGGGAAAGGCTGGTTAAGGAAAAAGCAGCAATGGATGAACTTAAACAACAGAATGAAGCATTGACTGCCCAGTTA
>NW_015681239.1:0-209 GCF_001515625.1 Sinocyclocheilus rhinocerous
CAATTATACTGTAATGTTGAATGGCTGTAGTCAATGGTTAAATATCTTCCGGGTGAACGCTGGCGCTATTAGCTGCCGCTGCTCGGAGGGAATTTTAAACTTTTTAGTACTTCTAAATCTTCATGCACTTAAAAAAAAACTACTACTTACGAGACTGTCCAAGAGGAGCTGATGTAACAGCTGTGTGAGGCAATGTATCTTCCCCTGCA
>NW_015681240.1:0-209 GCF_001515625.1 Sinocyclocheilus rhinocerous
AGGGATAATCAACGGTTTGCTGTGCATTAAAGGATTTTAAATGCATGACGTGGAGGCAAAGAAGCACCCGACGCGAAGAGATGACAGTTGTGTGTGTGTTACATGCATGCTGCGTCTGCGTGTCTCTCTCTACAAACAATTAGTTTCTTAATTAGAAATCTAGGTCTTAATGCATCGTGTTTCCTTCTGGAGCATTAGTGAATGTTTGA
>NW_015681241.1:0-209 GCF_001515625.1 Sinocyclocheilus rhinocerous
AAGCCAGGACTAAACAGGACTTGCTTTTGTCCATCAGGAATAGATTTGATTGTAAAAAGTGGGTTTTGCAAACTAAATGGAGACAGATTTGAAGGCAAGTTTGCAAGATGCTGTTGCAAAGGAAAGGGATGTTAATATGTTTGGTTAAAGATTACAAGGGTGCAAAAAAAGTGCATTGATAAATCATTTATTATAAATAGGCAAGGCAA
>NW_015681242.1:0-209 GCF_001515625.1 Sinocyclocheilus rhinocerous
AGGTGGCGCTATGAGTATAACTGAATTTGGGCATGGGTATTTATTAAAGACATTACACCTATCAAACATGTGAAGTTTGGGGCAGATTCGAAACTGCATGCCTGAGTTACAGTAACTTCCTATTTCACTGCATTATTATCATGCTTTGGCACTTAGTTAAGTGCTGCTAGCATGTTTTAGTATGTTTCTAACATGTTGCCAGCCTATGT
>NW_015681243.1:0-209 GCF_001515625.1 Sinocyclocheilus rhinocerous
AGGGAGCAGGCTACATGACTTTACAAACATTTGATATATTAAATACATTTCATTCAGTGTCTATTTCAATGTGCAGAAGCTCTTTTTTTTCACGTAGTCTAATCTTTTCACATGATTAAAGATTCTTTAATCCAACCTGTTAATTTCATTACTCTAATTAAGATATGTAACATTTGACTTCTACTCAGTCAACAGGAAGAAGGCTCGCA
>NW_015681244.1:0-209 GCF_001515625.1 Sinocyclocheilus rhinocerous
CGTCACTCATACTTTGTCCAGGTGTGTGTGTGCCATTCAGGTTGACTGGTTTGGCATACACTACTGAAGGATGACGGAGGGAGAAATAGATATTGTCCTTTAACACTCTTGCACCAAGTTTGATTGGGTTGAGGCCATCCAGTTTAAAAAGTTGTCTATGGCCACAGAAAAGATTGAAGTTGTCGATGAAGTTGACTCCTTTTATACTG
>NW_015681245.1:0-209 GCF_001515625.1 Sinocyclocheilus rhinocerous
CAAAAACATATCTTTCCAAGCAATTTAGTAGACAAAAACTCCAGACATGAGCTGTGGAAAAATTATAAGTGATCAAGGAGCTTTACACATATTTTTTCATAAGGTCTATAAGAGCAATCAGAAGTGACATGGCTCATGTTGGCAGATATCAAGGCATCGTGTGGCGTGCATGACTCACCCGGTGTAGCTCAGAGAGCTGCTGATGTCTG
>NW_015681246.1:0-209 GCF_001515625.1 Sinocyclocheilus rhinocerous
CAAAATACGCAGCTGGAGCTTCTTCGGAAATAACTTAAGAAACAAAACTTTTCTGAATCATTTTGCAATGACTTTTAACCTGCTGATCTCAAGGTAGTGGATGCATGAAGTAGTTCTCCTCAAGGTCACATTTTCACAAGTTTTGTATTTTGTAAACCTCTGTATTAAACTGATCAAAATTGTTTTTCCCTGACTGGTAATTCAACACT
>NW_015681247.1:0-209 GCF_001515625.1 Sinocyclocheilus rhinocerous
AAATAAGACAACAAAAAGCAAAAAATAGAAATAAAAATAATAAGACAATAAAATGCAAAAATAGAAATCAAAACAATAAGACAATAAAATTCAAAAATAGAAATAAAAATAGGAAGAAAATAAAATTCAAAAATAGAAATAAAAATAATAAGAAAATAAAATGCCAAAATAGAAATAAAAATAAGACAACAAAAAGCAAAAAAAATAGA
>NW_015681248.1:0-209 GCF_001515625.1 Sinocyclocheilus rhinocerous
CAAATAAGTTATATTCAAGTATTTTTTGTTTATGTTTTTGGGTTCGTGTAATTTTAAATATTTAATTTGTTTTTTTATTATTATTTGACCAGTGTTTGCTTTAAAAAGCATAAAAAGCCAATGAAAATAGGTTTTATTCAGTCAACATTCCTCTTTATTGAGTTCACAACATCAGTTTCTTCTAGTCCTCCGCTTTTAACATAAGTGAC
>NW_015681249.1:0-209 GCF_001515625.1 Sinocyclocheilus rhinocerous
CAAACAGTCCTGGAGTGTCGATCACTGAGATGTTTCTACCATCTAATGTCTGCTGATTTTGTTGGCATTTCCCAGTCACAGATTCTGAAGATAATTGTGCTTTAAACATTTTTCTACCCAGGATGGTGTTTCCTGTTGTGCTTTTGCCAACTCCAGTTTTACCCACCATCACGATCCTGAGCTCTGACAAGATGGAGAAGATAAAAGGA
>NW_015681250.1:0-209 GCF_001515625.1 Sinocyclocheilus rhinocerous
CAAAGAAAACATCTTTAAAACAGAAAGAAAAGTTACTTACAAAATGAGATCAGATGAACATTAAAAAATGTGTGGTGCATTGATGGCTAACAAGTGAATGAATCTTCTTCAGAAGAGACCAAAACAGCAGCTCTCTTCAACGTCAGACTTATTTTATAATTACTTCCATAAGCTTTTAGTGAAATTTGGAGTAACTCATTAATCTGTTG
>NW_015681251.1:0-209 GCF_001515625.1 Sinocyclocheilus rhinocerous
AGCGCTATATAAATAAAGGTGACTTGACTTGACTTGACTTTTGCAAATATGATTTATTCTGAAGCAATATTCTCAGCTGTGACATAAATCTGCGTGTTTTTTATATTTTATCCAATGGATTTTTTTTTTACCTTTATAGAGGGCATTTTCACACTAATCTCATTAATTCTTACATTTGATCTATAAATTCAATTATAATAATGTGATTA
>NW_015681252.1:0-209 GCF_001515625.1 Sinocyclocheilus rhinocerous
CAACACCGCCCCCCCACACACACACACACATTTTTGAATGATACGATAAAAAAAACAATAGGTCTACTTGATTTTCATGCAAATAGTTTCTGAAGATTTTTTCATAAATATTTTAAACTTTTTAAAAGTTTCTTGAATAACAGATATACAGTGTGACCGTACTAAACACCACTGTATGTGTGTGTGTGTGACAAGGCCAATGCATTAAA
>NW_015681253.1:0-209 GCF_001515625.1 Sinocyclocheilus rhinocerous
TGACAGATCGCCGTAACCGCGTAAAGACTAGTGATGCACCAAAATTTCAGCAACCAAAATATTTAAGCCGAAACAGCAATTTTTGGTTTCATCTTCAACATGCTAACAACATGTTAATCATGCTAACAACGTTAAAACATGCTAATCATGTTAAAAACAAGCTAGCAACATGCTAACAACACGGTAACATGTTAATCATGTTGACAACA
>NW_015681254.1:0-209 GCF_001515625.1 Sinocyclocheilus rhinocerous
CAATACCCGAGTCAGTGATCTGTTCATAGGGCTCTAGCGGCCCAGGAGGGAAGCTGGGAGGTGTGCAGTTTGTGAGGACGGTTGGTCTCTTGATTTCGGAATTCCCACCACCTAACGAGGGATAATAGGGAGCAAGAGAAGGCCCTTTTGTACCGTTTGTTTTATGTTTGAGCAGTTCAGCTATAGTCCCCGCCTGGTCTTCAGGAATG
>NW_015681255.1:0-209 GCF_001515625.1 Sinocyclocheilus rhinocerous
CAAATCTGATTGGTTGAGAACCGTGAGATATTGTACTTGTATCGCCACAAGAACACCCTTTCACCGTTTGTATCACTCCGCTTCCAGTATTCACTAAATACCCAAATCCACTAAAATTGAAAAATAATACTGTTTTTGTGTCACGAAATGTAGTTTTAAGAGTTTTTTTTAGGCGAGAATGTACTTGTTTAGACTTCAAATATACGGTT
>NW_015681256.1:0-209 GCF_001515625.1 Sinocyclocheilus rhinocerous
TGTGACATTGAAGACTGGAGTAATGATGCTGAAAATTCATCTTTGATCACAACAATAAATTGCATTTTTTTTTAATATATTAAAATAGAAAACGGTTATTTTAAATTGTAATATTTCACAATATTACTGTTTTTTTGATCAAATCAATGTAGCCTTGTGTGTATAAGGGAGTTCCCTTTCAGTCGGTCACTCCGAGTCACGTCGGTGAC
>NW_015681257.1:0-209 GCF_001515625.1 Sinocyclocheilus rhinocerous
CAATCCTGAAATTGTACGCCCAACCGCTCGCGCAGTGTGCTTAGTTGCACGCAGCGCCAGGTCCATAGCCCTACAGAGCTCTTTGACCGCTTCCGGGGTCAGACCCGCATCCTCGTCCATCTCCTTCAGGACATCAGCCTGATAAGCCTGAAGGATGGCCATGGTGTGAAGTGTCATACCTGCCTGGCCAGCCGCCATGTAGGACCTTC
>NW_015681258.1:0-209 GCF_001515625.1 Sinocyclocheilus rhinocerous
CTTATTGCTATTTCATCCCCAATATTTAACACAGGGTAACCATATAGAAGCAGAGCGCGCCTTATGACGTCACAACGGCAGACCAAAATAAAAGTCCTTCTTCTTCTTGTTTTACGGCGGATAGCAGCATAGATAATAATAATAATAAATATTTATTGTCTATGGATTTTAAAAAATAAAAAAATTTTGCATAACAAGAACAATAACAA
>NW_015681259.1:0-209 GCF_001515625.1 Sinocyclocheilus rhinocerous
AGAATGAGAGTCCAAACAGCTGATAAAAACATCACAATAATCCGCGAGTAATCCACAGCACTCCAGTCCATCAGTTAACATGTGGAGCAACATAGGATTTTGCATTGTCTCTTATTCATATCGCTGGCTTAGCCTGCCAGTTTTAAACCCATCTTTAGTGCATGTGTGCCAACTGGGAAATCTGGTGTCTGCAACAATGTCTTCAACAT
>NW_015681260.1:0-209 GCF_001515625.1 Sinocyclocheilus rhinocerous
CAATCTCCTGATGTTCTCCAATCAACTCTGAAATAAAAGTAAAAACGGTTAAATTTCAGTAACTCGTAAAAAAAAAAAACAGAGAAATGTGAAAGAACATAAAAACGAGCTCTGATATAACAGCGGAAAGAAGACAATTGCTACACAAAATGTTGATCATTTTGATAACTTATACGTCCCTGAAACTTTCCATGAATGAGGTACATTGA
>NW_015681261.1:0-209 GCF_001515625.1 Sinocyclocheilus rhinocerous
ATGAGGGTTAGTATTATTTCACAAAACGGGTTCCGACTGAGCTAACCTAGCAATGTCCGATTCGTCAACGAATCGTTTGAGTCGGCGCTTTTCCCAATTAATTGTCGGGTGCGTTTCCCAATGATCCAATGACCATTGCTTTTGGGAAATGCACCCCTGAATGATTCGTCCACCGTCCACGAATCACTCGTTCTAGCGGTTAGCAGTCA
>NW_015681262.1:0-209 GCF_001515625.1 Sinocyclocheilus rhinocerous
CAATATTAACTTCTTATTTACTGAACTGTTGTATAAATCACATTTAAACTCGTGACATTCGGGACAAACAGCACTCCTGTGATATTGCTCTCGCTGCACGTGTGATCGCTTATCATATGATATATAAATATGAGACAAAAACACATACAGCGGCATTTTTTGCACCAATATCTTGAATTTTAGAGCATAACTGCATTTATGGAGTTGTT
>NW_015681263.1:0-209 GCF_001515625.1 Sinocyclocheilus rhinocerous
ATCCTTCAGAAATCATTCTAATATGCTGATTTGCTGCTTAAGGAAGATACCAATGTTAAAATCAGATGGGCTGTTTTTATTGGCTGTGATCCATTTATTTTTTTCACTATTCTTTGATGAATAGAAACTTCAAAAGAATGGCATTTATTTGAAATAGATTGTTTTGTAACATTCTTTCTAAATGTCTTCACTGACACTTTTGATGAATA
>NW_015681264.1:0-209 GCF_001515625.1 Sinocyclocheilus rhinocerous
CAATGGCCTGCCCCGGAGCCCTTTCCCAGAATAAATATCCCTCATTTTCTTTTCATGTGGTAACATACTGTACATTGTGAGAATGGAAAGCAGGGCATAGTCAATGCATGACCTCACATTGACCTCTTATTCAGGGGGTGATCGAACTGATTCTGATATCACATCATTGTAGTACAGGTTTGACACTATACAGAAAAAAGCAAACATGC
>NW_015681265.1:0-209 GCF_001515625.1 Sinocyclocheilus rhinocerous
GGAAAAATTGAAATCGCATCATATGACCCCTTTAATATTTCACAATATTCCTGATTTTTGATCAAATAAATGCAGCCTTGGTGAGTTGGTGAGACTTCTTTCAAAAACATGGAAAAATCTTTACCGACCCCAACATTTTTAACTGTACTGTGTAAACTATACACTACATTATCCAAAAAAAAAAAAAAAACTATTCCTATTGTTTTCCA
>NW_015681266.1:0-209 GCF_001515625.1 Sinocyclocheilus rhinocerous
CAAGGCAGACGAACTAAAACCCTGCTTTAATGCGAAATAAATCAGCGGTGTACAGAAACCCGATTCATCTCATCTCATGTCGTTTACACATGCTATCCGTCAATGATGAGTTACGTCACTCTCGCTGTCGGCTTGTACAACATCGTCTCTTCCTAAACCGCAGGTATCTGAAGCACATTGTGCTGCAACAATAGCGTAATGGCAAACAG
>NW_015681267.1:0-209 GCF_001515625.1 Sinocyclocheilus rhinocerous
GCTGTCACCAATGATTTCATATCGCTGACAGCCCACGGCGAGACTGCACTCACTGAGACAGACTGCTACAAGAGCGTGTTTCTCACTCTGCTGCACTCGCGGTTTGCCGCGGTTCAATGAAGACGGCCCCGCCCCTCCCTTCCCCTCGTCCACTACGAGCGGAATTGATAGAATGCGTGCAGCACTTTTGATCTGCCGGTGTGTTTACA
>NW_015681268.1:0-209 GCF_001515625.1 Sinocyclocheilus rhinocerous
CACAATAGTCCCCAGGGAGCAAACGCCCCACCCTAGACTGCTGTACCAGTGTCAGTCTCATTTTATCTTGAGTAAGTATGTGTGCGTGCGTGGGTAGTATCCGATAGGGAATATTCAAGGACTGAGGCTCATTAGCAGGTTTTTACTAAGTTCCTAGAAAACATAATTTTATTCCCAAGCACAACTCACATCTAAATAGCTCCTGCATG
>NW_015681269.1:0-209 GCF_001515625.1 Sinocyclocheilus rhinocerous
ACTAAGCTGTAACTAGACTTGATGGTTATAATATTAGCAAACTGATGTTAACCTACCAGCTATGCCTTCTCATATGGTAAAGTTTTTACACGGTATATAACGTTATTGCTAATACTTACAAGCTAGCTGCGGTGCTTTACAACAACCTATACACATCTCGTTGCGTCTCATTATTTAAATAATTATGTTCACTGATTTGGTAGGTAGCA
>NW_015681270.1:0-209 GCF_001515625.1 Sinocyclocheilus rhinocerous
CAAGGTTGTATTTTAAAGACAAAATATGTTCCAGGGATACTACTAAAATTCTAGCTCAAATTGTCTTCCACCACCTGTATAAATCCAAGATACAAAAATACATAAATACATGTAAAATTACTAATTTGAGGAGGTCCATTCATATTAAAAATCATCTGTAACATCATGATGTAGCCACTAGATGCTAATTAATCTAATTCTAGATCTAA
>NW_015681271.1:0-209 GCF_001515625.1 Sinocyclocheilus rhinocerous
CACACAGACACACAATCATACACACCTCCCCATCTGGCCGTGCCTGGGAGGCTACGGAGGTGACCTGACCCCACCTGCCCGCCATGAGCGGGGACTTTGTGTGCCATGGCCCCCGCTGCTCGCCCGGCGGATCTACACGCTTGCATGCTGAATTATTGAGAGAGCTGTCAGTCCCACTTAACACAACTCAGTTACCCAAATGAATCTGC
>NW_015681272.1:0-209 GCF_001515625.1 Sinocyclocheilus rhinocerous
CACACACTAAAAATACACTAATGCTTTAATTAGAAGATAGGTCACATTCTAAAAGCAATCTATTTATTACTTTTCTTCCTTTGAAAATCAAATAACTCTGACTTCATAAGTCATTACTGCATTAACAGGAAGTAAATTATAGTAACGTAAACTAAGTTCAAAGTGGAACGCTAATCACTATAATGGTGAGTTTAAAAAAAACACATTTT
>NW_015681273.1:0-209 GCF_001515625.1 Sinocyclocheilus rhinocerous
CACATTAACATCAGAGTCTCTATGTTTTAGGTCAAAAAACATTCAGATAACACCGATTAAATAAAATAACTCATGCACGTTCATCTTAAAAATATTTGGACTTTATTAAAAAAAAATTACCTCAATTTAGCACCAGCAAGCTCGTTAGCCAGACAGTTAGCATCAGCCATGGTTTTGCTACTCTAACCAAAGTGTTTTAGCAGTTAGCC
>NW_015681274.1:0-209 GCF_001515625.1 Sinocyclocheilus rhinocerous
GTTATGATAGTATTTCCTTTTAGCAGTGGAGACATTAGCAGAGAAAGAAGAGAGGAGTGACTGATACACATTAAGGTCAGTAGGTAGTTTTTTGATTTGCGCCATACCCTTTCAGCAGCCCTGATCTTAGAGCGATGTTCTCGGAGAACATCAGACAGGCAAGAGGCAGAAGGGGTGGTACGGGCTGGCCTGGAAGACAAGGGGCAGAC
>NW_015681275.1:0-209 GCF_001515625.1 Sinocyclocheilus rhinocerous
TATTCTCCTGTGTTAGCAAAGGTTTATAAATTATTTACATTACAACTCTAGTGAGATAATGCACACAGATTTCACAAAGACTATTTTAACGAGAAAAAATAAATAAATAATAACACTAATTTCATATATACTGCCTTTAAAAAATTAAAGTACTCTTCACATCTCAAAAATATGGCAGTTTTCAAGGGTTTTCCAGGACTTAAATTTCC
>NW_015681276.1:0-209 GCF_001515625.1 Sinocyclocheilus rhinocerous
TGTGAAGCCAAAAGCTGCGTGTTTGTAAGAAACAAATCCATCGTTGAGACGTTTTTATCTTCAAAATATCGTTTTCAGCTAAAATATAAGTTCTCTATCCATAGCATTGCTTCCTTCAGTGAAAAAGTCATCTCATCTGAATCAGTAGAGAAATCTGCATGGATCCAGCACTGTTTACAAGCCAAAACAGCTCTAAACAAATATGTGGC
>NW_015681277.1:0-209 GCF_001515625.1 Sinocyclocheilus rhinocerous
CACATATGTTGGTGGTTGGTGGATTTTGATGTGAGAGGAAAGCAGGGGATGGACTTTTTCACTGAAGGAAGCATTATTATGGATTCTGAACACATATTTTAACCAGAAGCAGTGGTTTAAATTTAAAATGCCTTAATAATGGATTTGTTTCTTATAAGCATGCAGCTTTTCACTTCACTAGACATTAACTGATGGACTGGAGTGGTGTG
>NW_015681278.1:0-209 GCF_001515625.1 Sinocyclocheilus rhinocerous
TAGCCATGTAAAATACAGGGCCACCTTTCATGAGTATTGGTTTATTAAAATTAAGCAATCTCACGTGCAAGAATGCTTTCAGTAAGTGTCTTAATTTCAGTCACCGCTATGAACTGACCACCACACTAAATATGGAAACACTTCAGTAGACCGCTGTCCCTGACGGGCCTAAACCAGCCAAGTTACTAGTGCAAAAACTCCATCCTAGA
>NW_015681279.1:0-209 GCF_001515625.1 Sinocyclocheilus rhinocerous
TTTTGTGTACATTGTTACATAAAATGCTCTTACTCTGTTTCTTTTTCTTCACCCAATACCTTAGGACAGACCAGCCTGTGATCTCCCAAATCCACCTCTGGTCCACGATCATTCCCACACCCGTCTCATCACAGTCCATCACCAGTGTCTGCACCCTGCCTACAGCCAATATTATGGATTTCTGTTCTGTTAGAGATATGCCATTCACA
>NW_015681280.1:0-209 GCF_001515625.1 Sinocyclocheilus rhinocerous
AGACAGCGCTTCTTCTGGCCCAAGATGGAGCGTGAGATCAGAGAATATGTGAAGTGTTGCAAGAGGTGTATTCTGGCCAAAACACCTGAGCCAGCTGCTCGAGCTCCACTGGAAAGCATTCGAACTTCTGCACCTATGGAGTTGGTTTGTCTTGACTTTTGGAGTGCAGAAGATAACAAACAGCGTTCAGTGGATGTGTTGGTCCTGAC
>NW_015681281.1:0-209 GCF_001515625.1 Sinocyclocheilus rhinocerous
CACCTGACTATCACATGACTAAACTCCCGATGATGACTGATGTCTTGCCGGTACGTCACACAGGACAGCCGTCAGGTGTTTATCATGTCAGTTAAGTGTGGATGACCTGACAAACAGAGCGCTGAGTCACAGGTACACGCTAGAACTACAGCACTTCCTCTACTGGTGTGTGTTTGGTGGTTTTCAGGTCTCAGAACTTGGTTCTGGTT
>NW_015681282.1:0-209 GCF_001515625.1 Sinocyclocheilus rhinocerous
AGGAGGGTGCAATGAGCAAAATAATGCAGCACATTTAAATTGTCACCGCAAGGAAATAAATGTCTAAAAAAAAAAAACCTGCATTACGTCTAAATTAACTGAAATATAATTCCGTAAATTGCATAAACAATTATGAACAAAACCGCATCATGCATTTATGCATTGCTTAAAAGGATAGTTCACCCAAAAATGAAAATTTGATGTTTATC
>NW_015681283.1:0-209 GCF_001515625.1 Sinocyclocheilus rhinocerous
TGGCATGTTTGCAGATGATCCAAAGCCACCTGGCCCAGTGGAGCTGGAAGAAAATGTCCCTGGCACATTAACAGTTTCTTGGCAACCATCTCCTGATGAGAAACGAGATAATCACTTGCACTATATGGTGATGAAACGGGACTCCATCAAACGCACCTGGCATACAGTCGCTGACCGCTTGTTCAACAACAACTTCACAGCAGTCAACA
>NW_015681284.1:0-209 GCF_001515625.1 Sinocyclocheilus rhinocerous
AGTGAAAGGACCTTAAGAACTAACAAAGACATCCAAATCAGACATATGTCTCTTCTCACAGTCTCCCAAACCACAACATTAACAGATGTGAATCAATGGTTTCGGTGAGCTTTCGCTTCACTTCCTGTCATGATGCAAAAAGACAAGAAAAAGCCTTAGGGGCGAATTCACTGAACTGTTGGGGAAAGTAGAAATGATCTGAAAGCTGG
>NW_015681285.1:0-209 GCF_001515625.1 Sinocyclocheilus rhinocerous
CACATTTTTCAGAGACTTTTTCAGGGACTTTTTCAGAGACTTTTTTAAGGGACATGAGGCACATTTTTCAAAGACTTTTTCAGAGTCTTGAGGCACATTTTTCAGAGTCTTTTTGAGAGACTTGAGGCACATTTTCAAAGACTTTTTCAGGGACTTGAGGCACATTTTTCAGGGACTTGAGGCACATTTTTCAGAGACTTTTTCAGAGA
>NW_015681286.1:0-209 GCF_001515625.1 Sinocyclocheilus rhinocerous
CACTCATCCTCCAGCAGGCAGCAGCGGGCGAGAGTGTCATCAAAGGCCCTACTCCCGCACCCTCTGCCAAACCGTGGAACCGGGGAAGCGTTGCACTGCACACTCAGAACCCTCTTCGGTCCACCCACGGACCGGGTCCCTGCATTCCACCTTGCTGCCCCACAGCGGGTATGTCGGTGGTCCCGCTGGTCCAGCTTGTACGGTGTCTG
>NW_015681287.1:0-209 GCF_001515625.1 Sinocyclocheilus rhinocerous
CAAGAAAAAAATATCGTCTTATATTCGGGACAATACGGTACATATTGCTTCACATGAGTATACTCATATGCGAATAAAGTTGGATATACTTGTATATGGTGCAAATTAAAATGCAATAACACAACGCAAGCACTTGGGGGAAACCATAACGACACAGCTATTACGAATAGAATTAGGTTAGTTTGTTTATATGTAGCTATAACACACCT
>NW_015681288.1:0-209 GCF_001515625.1 Sinocyclocheilus rhinocerous
CATAATTTAAAACATGTAATAATTCATTTTTTATGGGTTTTTTAAATAATTTAAGGCCCGAAAGTCTGGTTTTGGTGGGGAAATCAGAAAACTGCTAAATCTATTGCAAACTTAGGATTATTTACTGCAAAAGAAAAAAATAAAACTATGGACTTTGAGCTATTGACGGTACACTGACCGTTTCTTGGCAAAATCAGTCATTTCAATAG
>NW_015681289.1:0-209 GCF_001515625.1 Sinocyclocheilus rhinocerous
TTACAATAACATTTTACATTATTACTGTATTATTATTATAATTATTAAATTTGACTGTATTTTCCATCCTATACATACAGCCTTAGTAAACATAAGACTTCATTAAACACAGTTAAAAGTCATGTTTCCAAAGTTTTGACAGGTACTGTATTTACATATATATGAAATATTTAAATTAAATATTTTTCCCAATTAATTGCAATATTCTA
>NW_015681290.1:0-208 GCF_001515625.1 Sinocyclocheilus rhinocerous
CTCCTCCTTTGTATTTCGCTCCCCGCTTACAGTATGCATGGAAGATGCTGACTGATTCATGCTGTCACCCGACCTGCTTTAAACTGTAATGAGTTACCATAGCCTCTGAGCCTGTGTGCATCCTCAAAAACCTAGTTGCACAATTCTCCTGCCAACCCCCCCAAAACAAGCACACACACACACACACACACACACACACACACACAGA
>NW_015681291.1:0-209 GCF_001515625.1 Sinocyclocheilus rhinocerous
ATGCTCTGACGCACTGACCGCATGAGGGTGAGCTGAGAAACGATACGGTGAGAACAGGAGGAGATGAAATGACAACAACAATACTAAATACTGGATTCAAAAACATATAGTTGATAATTACCTGGTAAGAGATGTTATGGATGGTGATATGATGCATGGCTGCAGTGTCACTCTTGAACAGTGCGTGAAGGTAAGCCCGACTGTGTCTG
>NW_015681292.1:0-209 GCF_001515625.1 Sinocyclocheilus rhinocerous
CACTTAAAAATCATCATCTGCTCTCTAACACAGTTAGATGCTCTCTGGACCACTTTCGGCACCAGCTGCACCAACATGGCGCTCGGCTATAAACAGTTCAGAGCTGCAAATATATTGTCTGTTTTCCGAAATAAGCCTGTCTCTTTGCATTGGCTCAACCACCCACTTTGAGGGCAGCGGGTTGACTGAACGATTTTTGGATGACTTTG
>NW_015681293.1:0-209 GCF_001515625.1 Sinocyclocheilus rhinocerous
CATACCTTCATCATGACAGGAAACACTTCAATTTTAGGAGAATTCGAGATGGATTTATATTGTTGGTATAGATTTGGTCTTTACTGGTTTCATAGATAGATAGCTAGATAGGCACACTACTGTTCAATATACACAAAAGTTTGTGGTCTGTAAGATTTTTTTTAATGTTTTTGAGAGAATTTATATTTATTCTAGTAAAAAGCAGTAAT
>NW_015681294.1:0-209 GCF_001515625.1 Sinocyclocheilus rhinocerous
CTTTCCAAACCTTTAATTAGGGAAATACATGAATATCAAATAATGGCATAGGACGTCACGCTAACCCTCCATTTGCAAACTGGAGTAAAGATGGGTGGTTCTCTGAGTACATATATTCTTGCTCCAAGGGCCCGAACTTTAGTTTACGTGCAATACCCGATTCTATCCAGAACACCAGGACGCACGAATAAGTGACCACCAAGATGCTC
>NW_015681295.1:0-209 GCF_001515625.1 Sinocyclocheilus rhinocerous
ACATAGGCCCTACCTAACCAGCATATGCTGGTTTTTTCAACAGGGTTAAGGGACAAGTAGTACGTTCAACGAATTCTACTGTTTAACACGAAGATTGTTTCGCCGACGAAAATCCGGAAAGAAGAAAAAAACTTTCAGAAGACAAAAACTCCAGAAAACAGTTATGGAAGTTGTGAGTTAAATCTACGTGATCTAGGACCTATATACAG
>NW_015681296.1:0-209 GCF_001515625.1 Sinocyclocheilus rhinocerous
CATCAGACCCACCCTCTCGGAGCTGCACGACGAGCTGGACAAGGTCCGAGACACACACGGTGCTTTAGCGGGCTACTACCGAACACACAGACCTGAGAACACACGGGTTTAATAGAGGATCGATACTGAACACACACTGGCGTTAGTGGGTTACTGCTGAACGCATAGATGGACACTGATTTAGTGGGCAAGCAATGAAAACATGTGAC
>NW_015681297.1:0-209 GCF_001515625.1 Sinocyclocheilus rhinocerous
CACACACTCTCACACACACACACTGGTCAGAACACACACACACACTCTCACACACACACACTGTTCAGAACACACACTCTCACACACACACACTGTTCAGAACACACACACACACTCTCTCACACACACAGTTCAGAACACACACACTCACAGTTCAGAACACACACACACACACAGACTCCGACTCAGACTCAGAAGTGTGAAGGATC
>NW_015681298.1:0-209 GCF_001515625.1 Sinocyclocheilus rhinocerous
CATCAAAGTTGTCCTAAGACAAGAACGCATTTTGGTTTTAGAACAGCTTTGATGAAAGGTTTTGATCTACTTCAAATGTTGGCTAGTGCATTACAATCTTTATAATATATATTCTGCTGTATAATTTTGTAGTTCTGAATCGTTCTAATATATAATTATAAATTATATTTACTAGTAACTTGATATAATATACATATAATAAATAATAA
>NW_015681299.1:0-209 GCF_001515625.1 Sinocyclocheilus rhinocerous
AGGAGCTCATTACAGCCGCGATGGATCTGAAGGAGAAAACTGTCGTGTCATTAAAGAAATACGACAGCGGCGACGAGTTTCCTCGTTTACCGGCAGCTCTTCCTCAGGCGTCGGTGCTCATCCCGCTGCTGCTGAGAGACGGACAGCTGCGGCTCTTACTGACTGTCCGCTCCATTCACGTAAGAAACCTGATGTTTGGAGTTTCAGAA
>NW_015681300.1:0-209 GCF_001515625.1 Sinocyclocheilus rhinocerous
CATCGTCGTCGTCGTTGTTGTTGTTGTTGTTGTGAATGTTATTATCATATTATTATTGTTATAAAAATATTAATTGATTACTCATAACTAGCAGTAATAATAATTAATATTATTATTATAAATAAATAAACAAACAAGCAAGCAAACAAACTGACTAAGATTGCAACAAAAATGGATTGTATGTAATTTATGCTCCTAATATATATATA
>NW_015681301.1:0-209 GCF_001515625.1 Sinocyclocheilus rhinocerous
CATCCATCCATCCATCCATCCATCATTATATCCATCCGCCCATCCATCCATCCACCATTCTATCCATCATCCATCCATCATTCTACCTGTCCATCCATCATTCTATCCGTCTGTCTGTCATTCTATTCATTCATCCATCCATCATTCTATCATCCATCATTCTACCTGTCCATCCATCCATCATCCAACATTCTATCCATCCATCCATC
>NW_015681302.1:0-209 GCF_001515625.1 Sinocyclocheilus rhinocerous
TAGATAGCGTGCAATTTCAGTAATCCGATATTAGCACTAGCAACTTCATTAATCTTCAAATGAAATATAATCTTATTACAGCAATGTTGGACATAACAAATACAAGTCACAACATTTTAAAATAAAAAATAGCATAATAATAACAACAACATAATGACCATAAAAGGGTTATTTTCACTAAATTAATTTGACATCATTTTTGTTACCTG
>NW_015681303.1:0-209 GCF_001515625.1 Sinocyclocheilus rhinocerous
TTCGCAAGTGACATCAGCAACCATCGACATACTTGTCTAATAGTCAATTCTGTTTCACAACAAAATTAAATACAAGTATACATATATAAATTTACTTTATATGCCTTAACATGCCATGCATTAAGCAAGAAAAATAAAATGAATAAATAAAAAAATAATAATTCTCAATTATCAGAAATATTGACAGAAATAATCCATCAACTCAGTTA
>NW_015681304.1:0-209 GCF_001515625.1 Sinocyclocheilus rhinocerous
CATCAAAAATTCTAATCCAGATTTTGATTTTCAAAGATTTATTATTAGGGCTGGGCAAGTTAACGCGTTAATAGCGTTAACGCATCAATTGATTAATGCCGACAATTATTTTAACGCAGTTTTTTATTATTATGAAAGTCAGTTGCTCACTGGCTCTGAATACTCACACAGACAAACCATGGGTCACAGGAGGGGTGGGATGTTGATCA
>NW_015681305.1:0-209 GCF_001515625.1 Sinocyclocheilus rhinocerous
CATTCCAGACTCTATATGCATTCCACACACTCTCTGTGCATTCTCAAAAGTCCATACACATTCCAAAAATTCCACACATTCCATTAATTCCACAAGTTATATATTCTAGAAATTCCACACATTCTCCATGCATTATATAAATTCATTACACCTTCCATACATTCCCCATTCTATATGCATTCCATAAACTGTACACATTCCACTCATTC
>NW_015681306.1:0-209 GCF_001515625.1 Sinocyclocheilus rhinocerous
CTTGGCATAAATGTGCAGTATTCACTGATTGTGAGCCAGTAGAACGCACAACAGCGCTGCATTTTTACTTCGAATGTGCACCGCTCATATTTATTTAATGAAATCGCAGCCTTTTGAAGTTTAATAAATCACAAAGCCATATCGCGATTACTGCTTTTGTGTGTATCAATGAAAACTTTGACTTTGGCTGATCTACAGCTATAAAACAA
>NW_015681307.1:0-209 GCF_001515625.1 Sinocyclocheilus rhinocerous
CATTGAAATTTGCTCAACTCTCACACTGACCCGTCTGGCCTTGTTAAGCCATGCTGGTCTTCTCAGCAGGGATGTTGAGGGAGGGTCTAAAATGAAAGTGCAAAGCAAGTTAAACACATTCTCCTACATTTCGGAGCATCACCATCTCATTCCCAAAATCAGACCCGTCTAACTTTCATCTAACGAAAGTGAAGGATCTCCTGATAACT
>NW_015681308.1:0-209 GCF_001515625.1 Sinocyclocheilus rhinocerous
ATACTAATAGTCAGTTTTTATATGGGACATCCCATACAGTATGCATACCTCATATCAAACATTTTTACTGCAGCATTTTGGAGATATATCACATTATTTGACTTCAGAGACCTAAAAATTCCTAATTTCTAATAAGTAGAAAAAAGTTATGGGCAGTTTCTAAAGGGGACGCCCAATACTCTATGCATACCTCATGTCAAAACTTTTTA
>NW_015681309.1:0-209 GCF_001515625.1 Sinocyclocheilus rhinocerous
TCATACGAATAAGAGTAATACATCTTTCGAATCTGTAAAGCCTCTGTTTATTTGTGTGCACTCACGATAACAACAAAACATTGCGCTTTTGTATAATAATGAAAGCAGACAGGATGCACTTTCTGCCGTATCGGCCTCTGTGAACTTGAGCGCGAAACTATACTTGTGTATACTTGCCTTACAGACATGAAAAATATATCTATAGAGAG
>NW_015681310.1:0-209 GCF_001515625.1 Sinocyclocheilus rhinocerous
TGTGGACCAATTTTTGGTCATCAAACAAACTTATAAATGGCCATAACGTGCAGAGTCTCTTCATTATCACCATTTGTCTTTATGTCACATTGATAAAGTGTAGCCCTTTAATGAGTGTATAGTAAAAAAAAATGATCTAAGCAATGTGTTAATTTTCACCCCAGTGAAGTATCATCCCATTTCTTTCCAGATCTGAAGAGAATTCATTC
>NW_015681311.1:0-209 GCF_001515625.1 Sinocyclocheilus rhinocerous
TGTGGACCAATTTTTGGTCATCAAACAAACTTATAAATGGCCATAGCGTGCAGAGTCTCTTCATTATCACCATTTGTCTTTATGTCACATTGATAAAGTGTAGCCCTTTAATGAGTGTATAGTAAAAAAAAAAGATCTAAGCAATGTGTTAATTTTCACCCCACTGAAGTATCATCCCATTTCTTTCCAGATCTGAAGAGAATTCATTC
>NW_015681312.1:0-209 GCF_001515625.1 Sinocyclocheilus rhinocerous
TAGAGAAGAAAAACCTTTGCCTCTCCAAGAAAACCCACTCAGTTGTTGGAAAGAACATGAACATGCGTACCCTGAGCTTCTGTGTTTCTGCAGAAAGAGTTTTCTCAACCGCAGGAGACATTGTAACTGCACATAGAAGTACCCTTAAATCTGAGCATGCTGAACAGCTGATCTTCCTCCAGAAAATCCTTGACGTTAAAAAATAAAGA
>NW_015681313.1:0-209 GCF_001515625.1 Sinocyclocheilus rhinocerous
CGTTATGAAGTGAGTTTGGAGTAAAAACATGTTATTAAATGTGTATTTTCATGTGCTTTCAGATGGAGCAACATTTACTACACAGAGCCATAGTCACTGAGAAGCTACGCAAACAGCTGTCATTATCGCGAAGGATTTCTTTGATTTCATAATCGCGCAATAATATAGTCTGCGATTTTTTTGCGTAACTTGTCAGTGAACTACGGCTC
>NW_015681314.1:0-209 GCF_001515625.1 Sinocyclocheilus rhinocerous
ATGCTCAGAGTTGTGCTTATATTTACACACATTCCTACGTTTAAGCACAAGTTGGTAGATCCCACTCTTTGCGTGAAGCTGTTCTTATGCACTCATTACGCACACATCTGTGCGTACGCATTGTTGATAAATGAGGGCCCTGTTTTTTTACAAATGGTTATGCATGACAAATTTCATAAATTGTTTCATTGTTTCAACAGCTTCGTAAA
>NW_015681315.1:0-209 GCF_001515625.1 Sinocyclocheilus rhinocerous
CATTGTTAGTTCATGTTAACTAATGTAGTTAACTAATATTAACAATATAAACATTATTGGAAAGCGTTACCAAAATATTATTGCTAGATTTTTTTCTGGTTCAATTAAAATGCTACTACTAATAATAATTGTACACAATCTAAATGGTATGTTTGCAGTGAAGTATTAAAATAGAGACTTACCGAGCAGCAGTTTAGTTCCTCCACCGA
>NW_015681316.1:0-209 GCF_001515625.1 Sinocyclocheilus rhinocerous
ATTATTTCCATAATAAATATAGTCAGGATTATCAAGGCAATGAATGACAAATTAAGGAAATTTGAAGTTTAAAAAACTTTATTTCATTAAGATTCTTCATAATTATTCAGGGTGGTCACAGAAAATAATATCAGCCTGATTCTGTAAGTACATTTATTTAGCCTTGAACACTTTTGGATGCAGTCATGACAGTCATGTTGTGTTGATAG
>NW_015681317.1:0-209 GCF_001515625.1 Sinocyclocheilus rhinocerous
CATGTTCAATCACATTTGGGGATTCCTCACCCACATTCATTAAAGCTTTAAATCTATTCTCAAGATGTATCGGGAGTGGTAGAATACCAGTGTTTTCAAGCCTTGTCATAGCCGTATCTGGGGTAGAGGATGCCAGGGGCGGACTGGGACAAAAATTCGGCCCTGGCACTGTAGCTACACCGGCCCACATTACCACACCGACACAGCCC
>NW_015681318.1:0-209 GCF_001515625.1 Sinocyclocheilus rhinocerous
ATTATTTCCATAATAAATATAGTCAGGATTATCAAGGCAATGAATAACAAATTAAGGACATTTGAAGTTTAAAAAACTTTATTTCATTAAGATTCTGCATAATTATTCAGGGTGGTCACAGAAAATAATATCAGCCTGATTCTGTAAGTACATTTATTTAGCCCTGAACACTTTTGGATGCAGTCATGACAGTCATGTTGTGTTGATAG
>NW_015681319.1:0-209 GCF_001515625.1 Sinocyclocheilus rhinocerous
ATTTTGAGAGAATTTCATGGCTCTAATGAATATTTACACAATAATTATGATCAATTTTTCACATTGAAAATAATGTTTTGTGTGTGTGGTCTGATAGCGACTGGCAGAAAAGCCGCTGAGTGTGGTATCTTCCGCTGAAGCAGCGATTGCTAAACGTTCATCACATGTACTGCGGTCTAAAGCGAGGCTGTGATCTTGATCAGAAGTGA
>NW_015681320.1:0-209 GCF_001515625.1 Sinocyclocheilus rhinocerous
CAGAGATCTCTGATAGGGCTGGTTGGAACACATAAGATTTGATTTAAGGTTGAGGAAACTTTTTCTGAAATTTTGATCACATTGCACTATGTAAATTCTAGCGTGCAGGTGCGCTTACGCCTCACTTCTGTGACTCGTGTCTTGGAAACTGCTATGTATGTTCTCAATTAGGGCTGCACGATATTGGAAAAAACTGATGTTGTGATATT
>NW_015681321.1:0-209 GCF_001515625.1 Sinocyclocheilus rhinocerous
ACGGACACACACACACAGACACGCACACACACACACGCACGCGCGCACGCACGCACACAGACACAGACATACACACAGACACACACGCACGAACGCACACACACACACACACACACTCACACGCACTCACATTTTATTCGTTTATTTGGATCCACAAGACAAACAACGGAATCCAAATACCTTGGGAAGTCAGTTTGCAAGATGACAGG
>NW_015681322.1:0-209 GCF_001515625.1 Sinocyclocheilus rhinocerous
TTGAAGAAGCCATGTCGTTTGTGCAACAGAAAGCACTTGCAAATCCTCCATGATGTAAATGATAAGCCAGGGAAGGAAGGCACCTGCCTTGTCAGCTCTACCAACACTCCCCTGTATATGGACAGGCCTGAAGGGTCCAGTCGAGTGCTTCTCAAGGTCATTAGAGTGATCCTGCAACACAAGGGTAAGAGCTTAGACACATATGCCGT
>NW_015681323.1:0-209 GCF_001515625.1 Sinocyclocheilus rhinocerous
ATTAAGAGGGTCTTTGCAGAGCATTGTTCGCTGGAGGTGAAGTGCGGGAGGTCATCGGGTTGGGACGCTGTTCGCGGGACAGAGCGGGGACAAATGCCGGAAGAATTGTTGCTGGAATGGACCAATGACTGCTGCTTATATACGGTCGTAGCAGTGATTGACAGCACTGGATGATTAGGCTCCTCCTGAACCTGCGTTTGGGAACTTCA
>NW_015681324.1:0-209 GCF_001515625.1 Sinocyclocheilus rhinocerous
GAATGCTTCTCTTATTCATTCTGCGGCGAATTCAAACGCTTCTCACTGAATCTCGCTGCGCTGTACAGTACAAATGTTGCGAGATCAACACTGGTTTCCGAATAAACCTGTTCTTAGCTCAGACCAGTTTGCTTGCGCTGCTCAATTATTGGTCACAGCTGATGAACGGTCTGCTCTGCGCAGCTCAAACGAATAGCGCCATTTCGTTA
>NW_015681325.1:0-209 GCF_001515625.1 Sinocyclocheilus rhinocerous
GCTCTCCCTCAGGATGCGTGCATCATGGACAGACCCAGGCCACTTGACAACGCAGTTGGTGATGATGAGGTCAGCATCACACACAAGTTGGACATTGATGCTGTGCCTCCCCTTTCTGTTTATAAACTCCCATTCATTCTCACGAGGTGCTTGTATATGCACATGTGTGCAGTCGATTGCTCCAATAGTATTGGGCATATTCCCCAAAA
>NW_015681326.1:0-209 GCF_001515625.1 Sinocyclocheilus rhinocerous
GTTGTACGCACTACGCAGACTCAAAAATTGGGTTTTAGAGTGGATGTCCGCGGGCACTTCTGATGACGAAAATTGTGTCCCTTACAGTTTTGGTAATGTAGCCTCTAAGGCTGCCGCCCAGTCCTTATTTAGGTGGTTCAGGTGTGTTTGATCAGGGTTGGAGCTGAACTTTCCATGAAGAAAGATCTCACGTAACAGGACTGGGCAAC
>NW_015681327.1:0-209 GCF_001515625.1 Sinocyclocheilus rhinocerous
CGTTGAGTGAGAATGCAACAGACCCCGACTTAAGCAACCTTGGAAAAAGACACGCTTGTTTCCTCCCAGTTTCGAACTGGGGACCTTTCGCGTGTGAGGCGAACATGATAACCACTACACTATGGAAACTCATTTGGAAAAAGCAGCAGGAATTCTCCTGGAACGTCGCAAAGAGTTTATGCCGTCCCTCAAAAATAAAACTCTGTTTC
>NW_015681328.1:0-209 GCF_001515625.1 Sinocyclocheilus rhinocerous
CAGGATGTCATCCAAAAAACAATGGACAAACGGTAGCCCTTGTAGCACTTGTTCCATAACTCGTTGGAATATCGATGGAGCTGACGTGATGCCAAAGGGTAATCTATTGTATACAAACATCCCTTTGTGGGTCGTGATCGTAAGGTATTTACGTGAATTTTCATGCACAGGAATTTGCAAGTAGGCATGTGAAAGATCTAGTTTGCTAA
>NW_015681329.1:0-209 GCF_001515625.1 Sinocyclocheilus rhinocerous
CATTTTTGTCCAATTTAGTGGCATTTTTGACCCAAGTCCCCGACTCCCCGCACGCTCCGCCTATGTGTACAATGTTACAAAATATTTATATTTCAAATAAATGCTGTTCTTGTGAACTTCCTATTCATCAAAGAATCCTGAAAAATAAAATATATCACTGTTTCCATAAAAATATTTAGCAGCACAAGTGTTTTCAACATTGATAATAA
>NW_015681330.1:0-209 GCF_001515625.1 Sinocyclocheilus rhinocerous
CCAAAGACACTTACAATATTTTAGGTGAACTATTCAATTAAAGAATTAGCTTTCAAAACATAAATCTGATTTCAAATGAGTATTATAAGAGCGTTTTTAAACTTGACTAACATTTTAAAAACCCTAATGTGTATTTTTCCTGACTGTCAGGCTCCACGCTCTCGTCTGAGTGTTTGGTTCAGGTGTGACTGTCTTAAGATGCTGTAACA
>NW_015681331.1:0-209 GCF_001515625.1 Sinocyclocheilus rhinocerous
AGTGCGTGCAGGGAACTGAACAAATCATTCAAAGTGATTCGCGAAACAATTCAGACCGTTTTGCAGGTTTGTTTCTTGAAAAGAGTCGACTCAAAAGAGTGATTCATTTGCGAATGTGGTATCATTCATGCCCCAGATAAAAGAGACAGTGCGCTTGGAATAAAACGTGTTTCTTAACATGTATTGCATAAAAATTAAGTAACGAGAGG
>NW_015681332.1:0-209 GCF_001515625.1 Sinocyclocheilus rhinocerous
GAAATACATCAACTTCGCACTGTCGATCGCCGGATCGGCTTTCACTGTGGACGAAGCGGTGTCCAGCCCGGAGTCGTCACATGTGGTTGCCGCAAGCCCGCCAGACGCTCCTTATTCGAATCTGCCGGCTGCACCATTCTCAAGCTCTGCTCACTCAAGCCGGCCTCCGCTCACACTAGACTGCGGCTCACTAGGCCTCCGGCCTCCGC
>NW_015681333.1:0-209 GCF_001515625.1 Sinocyclocheilus rhinocerous
CGTCCCCTGACAGAGAAGCTCCAATGCAGGGGACAGATGTTCCAGATGGGCTCAGCCGCCGTGACATCTCGGGTTGCAGCTGCTGACCACCCAATTTCCCATTTCTCAAAGCAGTCTTGCTATGGAATGGCATTTGCTTTTCAAAAAGGAGAAAGGGAATGGAGGGAGCCTAAATAAATTAGAGTGTAAGAACCACAGCCTCAGCTTGA
>NW_015681334.1:0-209 GCF_001515625.1 Sinocyclocheilus rhinocerous
CCACAATTACGTAATCGTTCAAAGTCCACTTATGTTATTCTGAGTACTTAAGACATGTTTTTTCTTTCTACAGGTTATCGTAAGGGTTTTCTCATTGTTTAAATTAAAATTTTAGTTTAACATTATGATACCATGCAAATTTTAACTTTTTTTTTTATTTAAAGAAGAAACCAATCCAATGTAGAGTTGACATTTGAGGCTTAACACTA
>NW_015681335.1:0-209 GCF_001515625.1 Sinocyclocheilus rhinocerous
CCACCCCTGTCTGGGGCAAGGGCTCCGAGCTCGGTATTTGCACGAACACAGAGCACTCCCCCCGAAAGATGCGATTAGCGTGGGACAGCAGTCGGAGCGGGACTTGATAACCTCCCAAACCTTGCAGAGCTTAGGGCTGATGGGATGCTGGACGTCACTTGTAGTAGCGGCACTGCTGTGGCCTTAGAAAAGATAGTTTGGCTCCTGCG
>NW_015681336.1:0-209 GCF_001515625.1 Sinocyclocheilus rhinocerous
TTAAAAAAATAAAAACAATAAAAAATCTTACTAACCCCAAACTCAACCATAAAACTCTAAGCAGTATACATAGTAGAGAGTAAATAGCAAGCGACGTATGGTAGTATGCTTTTCCAAACATAGCCCGGCATTCCCTCGTGAGCATTTCGCTTTGAACGAACACGTCCAATGAAAACACAGATGGTCAGGAATTCAGCAGGGTAATCTGA
>NW_015681337.1:0-209 GCF_001515625.1 Sinocyclocheilus rhinocerous
TCATTAGCTCACCTCTTATGGCGTCAGGCAAAGTGGTTTGTGCCAACCATATTTGTCTACGACATAAAATAGCCAAAGACATTACCTCCCCTACATCACGTGTCAGTTGAGAGTGAGCAGCCAAAGCTGAATCAACAAGGTTCCTAGAATCTTGGTCATCCGCTCTTATTGTTTTTCGCAAAGCTGCTAGCAGGATAGCCAAAGCATTG
>NW_015681338.1:0-209 GCF_001515625.1 Sinocyclocheilus rhinocerous
CCATTTTTTATTTTTGTAGTGCACTTAAATAGTAGTGCTGTATGACAGATTAATTTTGTAAAGTACAAATATTCCATGTAGTCTATATTAAAATTATTTTCTTAATAATTTTAGAATTATAGCATGTATTATAAATAACTTAAAACTTATTTTCTCAGTTGAGCCGACTTGTTTAAGTGCAGATATTTTAGTATTATTAATATACTATT
>NW_015681339.1:0-209 GCF_001515625.1 Sinocyclocheilus rhinocerous
AATCGCATAGCATGTTCATTATGAAATATACGATTTTTCATTGTCGGACTTTATCCTGGAAAATATGAGCAGAGTTTGTGCGAAACGTCACAGTACTGTGGTGTTTTGAAGCAGGAAACCATTTGCTCCTTACCATCTCAATGCTGTCAAGCAGAAACAAGATATATTAAAGACATCATATTTGTGATACTTGTTTCCATTGAGAACAC
>NW_015681340.1:0-209 GCF_001515625.1 Sinocyclocheilus rhinocerous
CCATGCACTGTGTCAGTTTTCCACATCTAGGCCTGTGTGTTGATTTATTGGTATTAGATTGCAGGTTTGTTGATGTAGATGTCGAGGAAAATGACAGTGGTCATGTAGGTCGGATTATTACAGATATATTTAGTTTTCCTTGGGCTTACTTCCTGCTTCAGACAGAGTGCTTTGACCGGGGTTGTTAACATTTCAGTTCCTGTCAGATG
>NW_015681341.1:0-209 GCF_001515625.1 Sinocyclocheilus rhinocerous
CATCACAATAATCCACAAGTAATCCACACACCACTCCAGTCCAGCAATTAATGTCTTGAGAAGTGAGAAGTTGTGTGTTTGTAAGAAACAAATCCATCATTAGGTTTTTTTAACTTTAAACCATTGCCTCTGTCCAAAATACAAGTCTATACTCCATAATATGGCTTCCTCCAGTGAAAAAGTCCATCCCCTGTTGTTCTCTCACATTA
>NW_015681342.1:0-209 GCF_001515625.1 Sinocyclocheilus rhinocerous
CCATGCTTGGAGCTGTTGAATGAGGCATCTACCTATAAATATCTAAGAATGCAGGCTTGCCTTCCAGTGGTTTTGACAGGTCAAGGCTCACGCGCACGTAGAACGAGTCTGCACCGGTGAAGGATGGATACTAGAGTTCAGCGAGTAAACGAGTGTAACCTGAGACGAGAGATCAAAGACAAACAAATCACTGAATCAGACAATAGAAA
>NW_015681343.1:0-209 GCF_001515625.1 Sinocyclocheilus rhinocerous
CCAGCCCAGAGTGGGCTCCTGTTCCCGAGTATAGCCCACGGAGGGATCCAGTTCCCGAGTATAGCCCACGGAGTGCTCCAGTTCTCGAATATAGCCCACGGAGGGCTCCTGTTCCTGAGTTTAGCCCAAGGAGTGCTCCTGTTCCCGAGTATAGCCCACGGAGTGCTCCAGTTCCCGAGTATAGCCCACGGAGGGCTCCAGTTCCCGAG
>NW_015681344.1:0-209 GCF_001515625.1 Sinocyclocheilus rhinocerous
GGTGTTGTCACACGTCGATTAACCGGTGGGAAAATTTCCTCACCACCACAACCCTAATATATAGATATCTTTACCTTTTAAATGTTGCAGAATTGTGCATTATGATTTTAATTATGAACTTGTAATTATATATATGTAATTATATATAATTATAACTTAATATTTGATTTTTCGTTTTGTCCAATATATTTTGTAATATTTATTTATTA
>NW_015681345.1:0-209 GCF_001515625.1 Sinocyclocheilus rhinocerous
AGAGTCCAAACAGCTGATAAAAACATCCCAATAATCCACAAGTAAGCCACATGACTTTGTAAAAAACAAATCTGCCATTAAGGCATTTTATCTTTAAACCATTGCTTCTGTCCAAAATACAAGTCCGTAATCCATAATAACGCTTCCTCCTGTACAGTGTTAATTTTGACAGCAAATTTAGATTTAGTCTTAGTCATAGTCTTTTGACT
>NW_015681346.1:0-209 GCF_001515625.1 Sinocyclocheilus rhinocerous
CAGCCTTGGTGAGCAAAAGAGACGTATTACCGAGCCCAAAATCAATGTAAATATACTCAATATATTGCTCATCCCTACTGCAATCATCCAAGCAGCCTCAAACACAGCAAAAGGGGGCCCCAAACCACATTTTAAAACCCCTCAAGTGAGTATGCTAGTTATGAGTATTACATAAGTTCCCAAAGGAATAAAAGCAGGTTCTTCAGCTA
>NW_015681347.1:0-209 GCF_001515625.1 Sinocyclocheilus rhinocerous
GGCGTGCTGTCTATTCGACCGAGTCCAACTCCATACCGAGAAAAGTGATCCTCTGTGTCGGAGAGAGTTTGCTCTTTTCCCAGTTGACCCGACGGCCCAACAGGCTGAGGTGTGAGAGCACCAAGTCCCTGTGTTCGCACAACAGATCCTGAGACTGAGCGAGTATCGAGGTAGTTGAGAATGCGAATGCCCTGTTCTCTCAGGGGAAC
>NW_015681348.1:0-209 GCF_001515625.1 Sinocyclocheilus rhinocerous
CCAGCGTCAAAACATACCTAACCAGCATATCCTGGTTTTTTCAACAGGGATATGTTGAAAGGCAACGTTTTATTTCAGTACTAGTTTCGTTCCTAATATTCAGTGACAGAAGGACAAACCACCCTGTTGAAATAACCAGCATATGCTGGTTAGGTATGTTTTGCCACTGGGATGCTGGTTTAAGCTGGTCCTTTGCTGGTTTATGCTGG
>NW_015681349.1:0-209 GCF_001515625.1 Sinocyclocheilus rhinocerous
CCCCTTTCCTAGCTAGAGTCCGCCCAGTGATTTGGCCATTTCCGCCACTGTTAATACGCTATTTTACAAACGGAACACGGCGAAAAGCCTTTTTTCTCATGCATATTAGAAAACGCCAGGAACATTCATACCTCATCGCTCTCCTTCCATTGGGAGAATCCGGGTTACTTTCATTTTACTGCTCGCCGTTAAAGCAGAACAACACTTAT
>NW_015681350.1:0-209 GCF_001515625.1 Sinocyclocheilus rhinocerous
CCCTTTCAGACTCAAACATACAATTGAAAAAATTCATTTGAATTTGTATGTGTGAGACAGTATCTTTATTTGTGTTACAAACATTGAAAAAATAACAGAAGAATAAAAATCCTTTTATATTTCTGTTATTTTTTCAATGTTCAATGTTCAATGTTTCAATGTAGGTACAAAAAAAGTACCTACGGTACTATCAAAACAGAATAAATCAC
>NW_015681351.1:0-209 GCF_001515625.1 Sinocyclocheilus rhinocerous
CATAATTTCACAAAGCTAAAGTCCACCACTCTGTTTGCTTTAAATTGTGTAATTGTACAATCTACTTTAAATTAAAATGAACTGTTCATGCTACATGTATGTAGCATCTTTGTTAGGACTGTGATTAAAATGCAGTGGTTGCCTCTATTTCAAATGGATACAGATTTGTGTGTGTGTGTGTGTGTGAGAGAGAGAGAGAGTGTGTGTGT
>NW_015681352.1:0-209 GCF_001515625.1 Sinocyclocheilus rhinocerous
TTATCATGCACGCTCATAGAACAAACTCTCACTCTGCCTTCAGCGACAGCCTGCATGCCCTGGCACTGCCCCCGTTGCCCAGCAACCCTGGACCCCGACACAGAACAGCCAATCACAATAAACTGTTCACATTTCACCACACCCCCCTAGCGACTTTTTTTTTCTCCAAAAAAGCGACTAGCGACAAATCTAGCGACTTCTTGGACAAA
>NW_015681353.1:0-209 GCF_001515625.1 Sinocyclocheilus rhinocerous
CCCGCTGTACCCAGGTATGCACTGACAGCTGAAGGAACCCCACTCTCCGTGGCAGCGCCCCCGGGTCCCGCAGGAAGGAAAACCCATGTTCACACAGCTATTGTCCGTCATCAGACATCCCGGAGCACTGCCAGAGGAATCAGCTGGTGAACCGAGGTCATAAAACTGAGAGAGAATCAAAGTGAGGGTTACACACTAACAGAAGTAAC
>NW_015681354.1:0-209 GCF_001515625.1 Sinocyclocheilus rhinocerous
CCCATCCTTCTTCGGAACAATGAAGTACCGGCTGTAGAACCCAGACTCTCTTTCGTGCAGAGGGACCACCTCGATGGCCTCCTTCTTCAAGAGAGTGTCTACTTCTTGTTCTAGTTCCAGAGCCTGCTCGGGACCCACCAGAGTGGGGGTAACCCCACTGAACTGAGGCGGAGGAGAACCAAACTGGATTCTGCAGCCTCTCTCTACAG
>NW_015681355.1:0-209 GCF_001515625.1 Sinocyclocheilus rhinocerous
CAAATATCAACATTGGCTACCAGAAATCGCTTATTCTGCCTTTAAAGCCCTGATTGTACGTTTCCAGGAGTGGTGAATGATTGTGATGTGTTTGTCATAATCGCCATCTAGTGGACAAATGGAAATTTACACCGTCAACTTGAAAAAGCCAGACTCTCCGCACCTAAAGCACTTGTGCTCAATGTAAATTCTATATATTGAGCACAAAA
>NW_015681356.1:0-209 GCF_001515625.1 Sinocyclocheilus rhinocerous
CCTGATGCATTTCATACTGGTACAATCCCAGCTAGTCCAGTGCTCGTTATGGCATCCCGTTCCTATTTTAACCCAGCATTGTAATGTGATCTAGCGTAAACAGTACTGTTTACTGCCTGTAGTGGCCAGTCCACAACTAAACCAGCGTGTTTGGGGACTAATGCGGGCCTGGAGTCTTCGAGTCCTGCTCGTGCAGGACAGTAAGTGTG
>NW_015681357.1:0-209 GCF_001515625.1 Sinocyclocheilus rhinocerous
CCTCTTTACTACTAGTTTTAACGCGAAATAAACATGAATGAACATGTCATGTAATCGCTCAATCAGTGTTTGAATTCCGGAAAGATGTCAATAAATCAGCTTGTAAACAAAATGTCACGTAGCAGTTCATTTACCTCAGGCAAGTCATCAGCGTCCACAGCTCGTCGTTATTTGCTAGAGAAATGAAGTCTAGAGAAGAGCATTTTGAG
>NW_015681358.1:0-209 GCF_001515625.1 Sinocyclocheilus rhinocerous
CAGCATATCAGAATGATTTCTGAAGGATCATGTGACACCGAAGACAGGATTAATTAATAAATTACATTTTAAAATATATTCAAACAGAAAACAGTTATCTTAAATTGTAATAATATATATTTTTTTTAAATAAAAAAATAACATTCTACACAGACAAGTCAGTCAGTAATCCTGTCACAGTCTAATGTTAGCCTGTATAATATTTATGT
>NW_015681359.1:0-209 GCF_001515625.1 Sinocyclocheilus rhinocerous
AAAAGCCCATTACTAGCTTGTGCATGGAAGGATACAAACTCATCAAGAGTGTAAAAAGTGACAAAGGTTTAAACCCCCTTCCCCCTTTTTTAATACCATAGGGAAAAAAAGTGAAAAGTAAAAACAAGGAAAAAAAGAAAAGTGTGTCACATAACATCCCCTTTAATTTACTCGCGTTACTGTAATTGAGTAGCTTTTTTGTGTACTTC
>NW_015681360.1:0-209 GCF_001515625.1 Sinocyclocheilus rhinocerous
CCTTTGTCTTCATCGTTCCCATCTGAGATCATCTGACAATAAACCGAGACAGGAACATCACCTGCTGGATAGATGGAGTAAATCCCACTGACTGTTTCTCCTGAGTTATAAACATCAGAACAATCATTTTCATCCTGACATTCACTCATCAGTACAACCGGCAGAAGAGCCGCCAAAAACACCATCATCTACACGAGACAGAGAGAGAG
>NW_015681361.1:0-209 GCF_001515625.1 Sinocyclocheilus rhinocerous
CCTGTTTCAGTTAAAATTACGTCAACACATAGAGTAACGCTGCGTATTTCTAAGTATTTCAGGGGACCTTTAACACTATTTTTTTTGTGTCGCATCACATCACTCCGCATCCAGTGTTGCCAGAATTACTTGCTGCATCCAAAATTGCATACTGTATAGTACACGCAGGTACTCCATTCGGTTTGAAACTTGCTTTGCAATGGTTAAAA
>NW_015681362.1:0-209 GCF_001515625.1 Sinocyclocheilus rhinocerous
CGGACTAGGGTTGTCCTGGGATTTTACTATAGTGCTATAGGCTACTGTACATGCTGTGTATAGTGAGAGATGCGGGCAAAGGTAACCTGTTCGCTTTTTTCCTTTTAGCTTCTCCCAACCGCCTTTATTCATGTCTTTTGCTTGCCGTCACGAGCCCACTCTCATTCGCGTCAGTTTCGGTTTCTTATAAGCAAAAATAGATTGCATTA
>NW_015681363.1:0-209 GCF_001515625.1 Sinocyclocheilus rhinocerous
CCGTATAATAAATTGTAATAATATTTCTCAATATTACAGTTTTTATTGTATTTTAGATCAAATAAATGTCTTCATGAAGCTATAAAGACTTTCTTGAAAAGCACTTAATCCTACTAACCCCAAACTTTTTAACACTTTAACTCTTTTGAAATGTTAACACTTTGAAATGTAATTGAGACACAATTTAGACAGTTATATATTAAACATTT
>NW_015681364.1:0-209 GCF_001515625.1 Sinocyclocheilus rhinocerous
CCGTCGCTCTGCTCGACCAGCCACATGCTCTTCACAACACCGAGGCTTAACCTCGCTTCCACCGGCGAGACTTCCCCGACATCCTTGTATTATTCGGCCATGCCATGCCAATATATCCTCCGATTGGAAAGTGGATAGTATTTAAGGCGGAAGCAAATGCCGATTTTTTTCCCTGACGAACCATTCTCACGGAGGGTAAACAAAGCTGA
>NW_015681365.1:0-209 GCF_001515625.1 Sinocyclocheilus rhinocerous
CCGGAGATCCAGCACGGTGCCGGAGAACTTTAAACCCTGATTATTGTTTTAGGTTTAGATCTCTACAATTCAAGCATAGTCCTTGGGCAAGTTTCAATCTCATGATTATTATTTTTTAACTCTGCATGGACAAGCTGGGCAAAGTCTGACCTTGACTTTCCACCTCCCACCAAGTTCACATACCCTTTCTATTCCACACTTCCCTGTGG
>NW_015681366.1:0-209 GCF_001515625.1 Sinocyclocheilus rhinocerous
CTAAATCGTTTCTGGGTGTTGGCCTACAGATATACATTATGCCTTCAGCACTCTATATAGTTTCAATTATTTAAGCATAAGCATCTCAAAGGGCCTTGACAAATGTACATTCAATCACATGTGCCTAAATGTTTGACTGAGTTTGGCATATATCACTTATCAATGATAACGATTTACTAAAGAATAAGAAAGATTGTTATTTCTTACCG
>NW_015681367.1:0-209 GCF_001515625.1 Sinocyclocheilus rhinocerous
ATAACAAATGATTTTATTCATTTATATTAAGAAAAGAAAAGAAAAGGAGTTTTAGTACAGAAGCATGTTGTACTAATATTCCTTTTCATTGCAAATTGCCAATTAGATATTTAACAAACTATGCCTTTAATTGGGTTTCTTTGTAAGTTAATTACTTTATTCAGATCGCTGCTTGTCTTCTGTTGTAAGTAAACAATTTATAAGGGTGA
>NW_015681368.1:0-209 GCF_001515625.1 Sinocyclocheilus rhinocerous
CCGACTTGGTACCGAAATACCGGGTCTTTTGACAACACTACTACTGACCCAAATCAGGTGACCAATGAGTGGTTGAAACGGGACTCCATGATTGTTTACCAGTCACCTCTCAATCTCGGGAATTTAATCATATCTCAAGCAATGTAGTCAAACTGGTTAAATGGAGTAGGGATGGCTCGATACCACTTTTTCAGAACCGATACCGATCC
>NW_015681369.1:0-209 GCF_001515625.1 Sinocyclocheilus rhinocerous
GTGAGTTCAGAAATTATGTGGCATGATGAGCAAGAATCAGTTCAGTAAGCGCTCTCAGCTTAGCTCCTGAGGCCTTTCTAGCAAGATATTTTGTTTCTACATTTTGAGTTTACCACCCCACATCTCTACAATGGATTATTTTCTGTTTCATATGAATCACACAGAAACACAGTTTTGTATAGTTGGTATAAAATTAGGTAAAGAGAGCA
>NW_015681370.1:0-209 GCF_001515625.1 Sinocyclocheilus rhinocerous
CAGTGTGCACTCGCTGACTGAATTCTGCTCTTTCGCAAATTCTCTAATCATAAATGTGCAGATGTACATACAATGTAAGTATAAGAGATAGCTTAACTGATTATAGCGGTATGTGCTAGGGCTGTGATATAGGCAGATTTTTACCACCGCGGTGGTAAAGGACAAACTACCGTCGGTGGCGCGGTGTTGTTAGGCCTATATAGAATTTA
>NW_015681371.1:0-209 GCF_001515625.1 Sinocyclocheilus rhinocerous
CAGCAAGGATGCATTAATTTGATCAAAAGTGACAGTAAAGACTTTCAGAATGTAAAAAAAAAAATTCTAGTTCAAGCAAATGCTGTTCTATTTATCAATAAATAAATAATAGTTTCTATAGAATATTACTCCGTACAACTGTGTTTTCATCATTGATAATAATAAGAAATGTTTCTTGAAATCAGCATATTAGAATGATTTCTGAAGGA
>NW_015681372.1:0-209 GCF_001515625.1 Sinocyclocheilus rhinocerous
CCGGTTTATTGAATCGAACTGTCCGAAAGAACCGGTTCGCGGAAATGAACCGAACTTCCCATCACTACCATTAATAACCGAGCGCACCACTGATGCTGGGGGAAGCACCCGGATGCAGCCTGCAGATCGAGGCGGGGCTGCACCTGTCGCCCCGCCCACAACGCTTCTCATTGGTTAGAGGCGTCAAGTCATGACGTCGATTCTAGCGG
>NW_015681373.1:0-209 GCF_001515625.1 Sinocyclocheilus rhinocerous
CTCAACCCAACCTGCGCTCGCTGAGGGCAGCGCATATACCGGGCAGATTGAACCAAGGAGCGGACATGCTATCAAGGAGCAATGACCCCTCAGGGGAGTGGACGATCCATCCGCAGACGGTTCAGAGGATCTGGGAGATCTTCAGTGAGGCCAAGGTGGACCTATTCGCCTCAGAAGACAACTCTCACTGCCCAATCTATTTCTCAAAG
>NW_015681374.1:0-209 GCF_001515625.1 Sinocyclocheilus rhinocerous
TAGACAGTGATTTTAAAACTTGTGCAAAAAGTCGTGACAGAAAATTTGTTCCCTGGTCAGTCTGTATTACTTTAGGGAGACCAAACGTGGAAAAAAATTTAAGCAATGTTTTTACAATCACTGGAGCAGTAATTTTCCTCAAGGGCACCGCCTCGGGAAATCGAGTAACTCTACACATGATCGTACACAAAAATTGATTACCACACTTC
>NW_015681375.1:0-209 GCF_001515625.1 Sinocyclocheilus rhinocerous
CTATTTTAATATTTTACTTAAAAGCAGTATCTACTAAAAACAATGTACAGTCAAACCAAAAATTATTTAGACACCAGATATAATTTACAATATTTTTTTTTACTAGTGGGTGCAGGACACTGTAGTTCATGTATGTGAGGATAGCAAAATAAAGTGAACTCTAGCATATTATACCCAAAAGTTCTTCATACAGTGGACTACCAGTAAAA
>NW_015681376.1:0-209 GCF_001515625.1 Sinocyclocheilus rhinocerous
AGCATATTAGAATGATTTCTGAAGGATTATGTGAAACTGAAGACTGGAGTAATGATGATGAAAATTCAGCTTGGCATCACAGGAATAAATGACATTTTAGAACATATTCAACTGAAAACAGTTATTTTAAATTGTACAAATATTTCATAATATTACTGTTTTTCCTGTGTTTTTGATCAAATAAATGCAGCCTTGGTGAGCATAAGAGA
>NW_015681377.1:0-209 GCF_001515625.1 Sinocyclocheilus rhinocerous
TAAACCGAACTTTTATTTTGACGGGTTGCCTTGAAGACCTTCAGTTTCTGTGTGTATGTGAAATGAGGAGAGTTTTTCTCAAAAGAAACGGTCAAATGCTCATGAAGTGACTCTCAGAGCAGCTCTGGAGATAAAATTCATGTGTTTATGTCCTCATATAGTGAGATGGCAGACGCTGAAAACACGCAAGTACGTGAACGAAACCTCGC
>NW_015681378.1:0-209 GCF_001515625.1 Sinocyclocheilus rhinocerous
CTGTGTGAGAAAAAACAAACCAGCTGTCAAGGACGATGAGTCATCTTCCTCACAGCAGGGAAATGCACACCCTCGGTCGCTATGAGCCAGGCGATGCGAGGGCAAGCTATGGGCTCAACTCACCTTGATTCAAATCGTGATCGACTACTCCGACATGCTGTGGTAAGGTGTCCGGTAGTCGACCTGAAAATTGGAGGTGTGAATGTGTC
>NW_015681379.1:0-209 GCF_001515625.1 Sinocyclocheilus rhinocerous
CTCAACTACACTTCAGTTTCTCTTTCCCTGAACACACGTGTTTCCCGTTTCCTGGTTCTGTGTTTGAGTGACGTATGTAAAACAGGCGTCTGTGAGTCTGTAAAGCACCTTTAGAGTATAGTTCAACACACACACACACATAGTTTTTTCATGTTTTTTTCACATTTTATGTTGCAGCCTTATGTTAAACTGCTTTAAATTACTTTTTT
>NW_015681380.1:0-209 GCF_001515625.1 Sinocyclocheilus rhinocerous
CTCAGCAGCGGCAGGTCCTGAGCCCCGGGGAACCGATGGCTGCCCCTCCTTCCTCAAAAAGAGGGCCAAACGAGAGCGGAGCTTTCTCATGGAGAAAAGCTTGCAATGAACGCATGCTGCCCCCTCGAGGACATCACACGCATGCTCCTCGCCCCAAACACGCAACGCAAAGATCGTGTGTGTCATCAGGTGTCAGATAACGCTGACAC
>NW_015681381.1:0-209 GCF_001515625.1 Sinocyclocheilus rhinocerous
CTCCAGCAGGAGGAGGAGATATTCCGGGCGAAGGAGGGCATCCATAAAGGGAAACACAACGGAAACAAAAACACTGAGAGAAAACAGAGGGTGGACACACGGAAGTAACTGTATTTGATTGGGTCTTCTGTCACAATACGCTGGAGCATGGGCACGAAGAAACAAGGAGATGTGGAGATTTCACAAAAACGAGAGTCTTTAATAATCCA
>NW_015681382.1:0-209 GCF_001515625.1 Sinocyclocheilus rhinocerous
CTTCACTGAAAGATACGCATGACAATCGTAGCTTCTGTCGAATCGTGATCTCGATTCCATTTCGATTTATTGTGCAGCCCTAATGTGCACACTGCATCAGATCTTTTTACGCAATGTTTTTTCAAATTGTATATATATTTTTTTTTTCTTCTTTTTTTCATAAATGTCTTGTAGAATTGTGCCTTATGGTTGCTTGGCGACAGGAGATC
>NW_015681383.1:0-209 GCF_001515625.1 Sinocyclocheilus rhinocerous
CAAGTAATCCACACCACTCCAGTCCATCAATTAACGTCTTGTGAATCTAAAAGCTGCATGTCTGTAATAAACAAATCCATCATTAAAGCGTTTTAACTTTAACCATTATTCTTGTCAAAAACCCACAATTCAAAATAACGCTTCTTCCAGTGTAAAAGTTCATCCCCTGTTGTCCTCTCACATTAAAATCCACCAACATATTTGTTTAG
>NW_015681384.1:0-209 GCF_001515625.1 Sinocyclocheilus rhinocerous
CTTCATTTAGTTCAGGATCGTTCTTGCTGCTGGAATGGTACTTTTGACGTACACATACAGTAAAAAAATAAAAAATAAAATAACGTTTTGTAGTTTTGAGTAGCAATTAGGCGGGTTTTGTTATGAAAACCTGGCAACCCTGGTCACGTTTATTGACAGTGTAGGATGATTTATGATTAGCCGTGTCGGAAATCCAACCACGGATTGGC
>NW_015681385.1:0-209 GCF_001515625.1 Sinocyclocheilus rhinocerous
GAAATCACAGACGCTCAGGGCACCGAACCACCACCAGCCGAAACCTCACCTAATCTCACATATGTACCGCAAGCCCTACGACAAAGACTCATTCAGTTAGTTCACTCAACTCCCAACTCCGGACACCCAGGTATAGCAGCTACACTTCAGTTATTAAATAATCGCTTCTGGTGGCCCACTCTACAAGCAGACACAATCGCCTTCATCAG
>NW_015681386.1:0-209 GCF_001515625.1 Sinocyclocheilus rhinocerous
CCTTCAGGGAACGAGGGTTACCATACGTAACCGAGACGTTCTAAAAACACCCATGATATATGGGTCAAGTTCAATATGCTATTATAGCATATACTTTTCTGATAACAGGCCACAAAACTGTAATATAAAAGCTAAAAAGACCAACTTTTATATTTTATAAAAGTAGAAAGCAAGCCTTTTGTTTTGTTGTGTGAGAATCTTTAAGAGCC
>NW_015681387.1:0-209 GCF_001515625.1 Sinocyclocheilus rhinocerous
CTTCTTCATGGCATAAATTGAAGAAGACTCTTAATGGCATCGCTGTCAAGTACTGTTACCCTCCTCCCCTGGAGCCCTGGAAACTCTACAAGAGGCAAAGGTGTTCACCAAACCTGACCTGCAGTTCCAACAATCTCATCAGAAAACGTAAGGCTGCCTTCATAACAGATACTGGCCACTACAAGAACAGGGTGATGCTGTATTGGTTA
>NW_015681388.1:0-209 GCF_001515625.1 Sinocyclocheilus rhinocerous
CTTCTGTATGTTTGGAAACGGTTGTTGGTTTAGTGTCGTTATGAACGTTGAAAGATCAAAAGTTGAAAATTTGGGATTCAAAACCTTATAATAATTTAATTTAATCTAATAATTTAGACCTGAAGATTTAGGGTTTCGAAAAAAAATGGAAAACAATAAAAATGATTACTTTGTCGGATAATAAAAGTGTTACTCATAATGCACTGCAG
>NW_015681389.1:0-209 GCF_001515625.1 Sinocyclocheilus rhinocerous
CTTTTCATACTTGAATATCTTGTGCAGCCAACTTAAATGTTGGTTCTCAAAGATGACCCAGGTAGGACTCGAATCCACAATCCCCAGCTCCGTAGGCTGATGCCTTATCCGTTTATTTTATTTTTTTATAAATTCCCTATTTTTAGCCACATTTCTCCTTTTCCAACTGCCTTTTTAGCCAGGATTAGAAACAAATTAATAAATTCCTT
>NW_015681390.1:0-209 GCF_001515625.1 Sinocyclocheilus rhinocerous
AAATGGAGGGTGCATTTGAAGTCGCTTTCGAAATACGTCGGCCTTGGTCGCGCCTCGGTGACGCAATTGGCCTTGGAATGTGGTCTTCGAAGGGTGCATTCTGAATTTGGACAGCCTTCGTCATGCCGCTGTGACGCAATCGCACTTCAAATGCGCCCTTCGGAGTCCACGCACTTCAGTTTGGGACACAGCTGTAGTCAAGGAACAAA
>NW_015681391.1:0-209 GCF_001515625.1 Sinocyclocheilus rhinocerous
TTCTTGTTTTATTTTGCTTATTTATATACTTAGCTATATACTACAACTTTGATATTTATTGTTTGCATTTATTGTAACTCACCACTTGGTAAAAAGCCGTTGATTATATACCTTTCTCTTGGTATCGTTTGTTTATGTTATGCATATAATCATAATAAAAAACGAATGCTGAAGTGTATAGCAAATACATTATATCGCCACTAATTCAG
>NW_015681392.1:0-209 GCF_001515625.1 Sinocyclocheilus rhinocerous
CAATTCCTTTACTATTTTTTCAAAGCATTTCATAATTAATGACGTAAGTGCGACTGGTTTAAAATCATTTAAATTCTTGGTAACTTTACTTTTCGGCACAGGGACTATATTAGATTTCTTCCATATTTTGGGGACTTTTTGTACCTTAAGAGACTCTAAAAAACTATAATGAAAAATTCCACATAATTGATCTGCACAGATCCTTAACA
>NW_015681393.1:0-209 GCF_001515625.1 Sinocyclocheilus rhinocerous
CTTGAACACACTTTACTGTTTATCACAACAAAGGTCTAAGCAAGCATGTTGCTATATATACTGTATATAGTTTCTATGGAAAAGATATGTGTTTTAAATGAAATATTAGGGTTTGCTGTGACTTCACTGTAGTCTTATGGCAAACGCCATTTTAAGAGAGACCTAAATACTGCACATAGCAGAAAGAATAAGCAGAAAAAATATGCTTA
>NW_015681394.1:0-209 GCF_001515625.1 Sinocyclocheilus rhinocerous
CTTTGTCTATACACAGGATTTTTCGCTAAAGCTATAGCACCCTGATTGTCTTCATAGACTATAGACTCATACATTATACCATCAATGTTTTGTAACAATTGCTGCAAGTATAAACACTCCTGTATAGTTGCAGCTAATGCCATATACTCAGCCTCACATGTGGAAAGTGCAACAGTAGGCTGCCTTTTGGTCTTCCATGAGACCAATGG
>NW_015681395.1:0-209 GCF_001515625.1 Sinocyclocheilus rhinocerous
CTTTGATGATCCAATTCAACCAAACTAAGCAAAAATGACACATTTTTGTTATTGCTGAATAGTGTTGAACTTTCTTCGCCTGCATCATATTCTTCATGCAATTTGTTAGAGCTGCGCCCTCTAATGGACAGACGTGAATCTACATTTTTTTAAAGCCTGAGGCATATTCATTTCACTTTTGTTGTGAAAAGCAAGCAAGCCCTGCCCAG
>NW_015681396.1:0-209 GCF_001515625.1 Sinocyclocheilus rhinocerous
CTTGTTTATGGCTACTCCTGCATTGTGTGCTTTCCATAGCCACGTGACAGAATACCGGAACTCTAAGTTTAGAACTTTGCGGCGTTTTTCTTTCTTTTTGTTTTTTCTCCTCTCCTCTCCTGGATGGATTTACCAGCCATCCAGCTCCTTTGCCTGGAGCAGCAGGACCGTTTGCTGGAGGACCACACCAGGGACTTTTTAGATCTGGC
>NW_015681397.1:0-209 GCF_001515625.1 Sinocyclocheilus rhinocerous
CTGACTGAGCGTGGCTATAAGGCGATGCCCCGGGTTGAACAGACGGTAGCTAGCTATCTGTCCCCAGGCATGGCATCACCCTTAAAGGCTCCGGCACTGCCCTTCAAGTCGCTGTGTACAACATCAGCTCTGGTGGGCAAGGGGTACGCGGCAGGAGGTCAGGCCGGTGCGTGTCTGCACACGATGTCAGTGTTACAGGCGTACCAGGC
>NW_015681398.1:0-209 GCF_001515625.1 Sinocyclocheilus rhinocerous
GCTCCGTCACGGCCCGTTCGACCCGCTCCAGCACCTCTGCCAACCACGGCTCACTGTCCGGTGAGAGCGGACGGCTCTCTGATGGATCCCCGCTGAGCTCGAACACCAGCGGAGGGCTGTGATACGTCACGAACTCCCCGTGACACATGCAGATGCTGGTGTCATAACAGCCGACGGCTCCCGCTGGAGAGAAGTTTGGTGTGAAGAAA
>NW_015681399.1:0-209 GCF_001515625.1 Sinocyclocheilus rhinocerous
CTGAGTGTAGTTTGGGCTCCTCAATGCATCCTATAAATGTTGTCATATGTCTTTCACTCACACATCCAGCCTGTTTTTCTTCATTAGTAACATGCAATTTTATAATCGAGTTGAATTTTTAGCTTTAGCTTACATTCTTGCATTTCTTATCATGCAGACAACAAGTTAAGTAAAAATATTAATATGCAATAGCACATAAATATAGCAAA
>NW_015681400.1:0-209 GCF_001515625.1 Sinocyclocheilus rhinocerous
CTGAGGCATTGAGAGAGACTTGAACTCGATATAATTCTTCCAGGAGAATCCAAAGAGGACTTAATAAGCATCAGATGCTGGTTTTTTCTCAAACACACACCAAAAGCACACATTGTGCAACCCTAATCAAGCACAACAGTTCCAGATAGGGCTGGGCGATTTCCCCGATTTTATAGATTAATTCGAATTTAATGTTTTGCCACGATTTT
>NW_015681401.1:0-209 GCF_001515625.1 Sinocyclocheilus rhinocerous
CTGCAATGATGAATTTGGATTTAAATGAGAAGAAGTAAGAAATTACATTTCTCAGAGAGAGTTTTACTGTGCTGACTATTAAGACGCTAAAGCAAAACATGCTGTCAGAATGCCAAAACGCTCTCTAGGAAGTTGCGTCTGTCAATTATTTGAGAATTGTATGTGAATTTCTGGTCTTCAGTTCTCCTTAAAAGCTCATATTTTATAAA
>NW_015681402.1:0-209 GCF_001515625.1 Sinocyclocheilus rhinocerous
CTGAGGCATTGAGAGAGACTTGAACTCGATATAATTCTTCCAGGAAAATCCAAAGAGGACTTAATAAGCATCAGATGCTGTTTTTTTCTCAAACACACACCAAAAGCACACATTGTGCAACCCTAATCAAGCACAACAGTTCCAGACAGGGCTGGGCGATTTCCCAGATTTTATAGATTAATTCGAATTTAATGTTTTGCCACGATTTT
>NW_015681403.1:0-209 GCF_001515625.1 Sinocyclocheilus rhinocerous
CTGCAAAAACAGTTTACTGTCAAGCTGTTATATTCCTGTTATATAGTTGTTGTCCAACATTCCTAATTTTCATTCAGTAAAATTTAAATTAATTCAAAATTCATTAATTTAATTTTAAAAATGTTGGTATCAATTCAGTGTTAATAATGCTAACACTTGAACTCAAAATATTTTCAACCGAAACTGACATGGTTTCTAGAGAGCAAAAG
>NW_015681404.1:0-209 GCF_001515625.1 Sinocyclocheilus rhinocerous
TGGAGTTTCTGCAAGAGAAACTGTCCTCAGGCACATGTCCTGGTACTCTCAGAATCCATGTGGCCACCATTTCGGCTTGCCATGCTCTGATTGATGTGGGAAAGCAGCCTTTAGTCGCCCGCTTCGTTCGTGGAGCCAAGCAGTTGAAGCCGCCCACTAGAGCGACAGTCCCTTCGTGGGACTTAGCTATAGTGCTCGAGGGTCTGGTC
>NW_015681405.1:0-209 GCF_001515625.1 Sinocyclocheilus rhinocerous
TGGAGCCCATCAGATGAAAGTCTTTGATCACATTATCTGCAGCATGAGGTATCTGTATATCATCCTGATATTTTTCATCATCCTGTTCACTTTCTTCATCATGTTCTCTTTCCATATCCTGCTCCTGGTTCTCTATGGTTGCAGAGCTGGAGTACAGTGAAGAGCTCTGTGCCCATGGTTCAGATGGACCCTGTGTGCTCAGGAAGGGA
>NW_015681406.1:0-209 GCF_001515625.1 Sinocyclocheilus rhinocerous
CTGTCCAGCATCCTTTTCCACTTCCTCAGACACGCCTTGTCTTGATGTCTCAGAGGTCTGCGTTGCTTTCTGAGATGTGAAATGTTTACTTTTTCCAATCTTGGCAAGGAAAAGGCCTGTACATCTTAATTGAGCAATAGTGCAAAAATGGGTTATATTATATTGGTCGTTTTAAATTCCCTTTAATTTGTTTATCTGACACTTTAACT
>NW_015681407.1:0-209 GCF_001515625.1 Sinocyclocheilus rhinocerous
TTCTTAGCAAATGGCTTTCTCTTGCCACTTGACTTCAGCCACCTCTCCACAGCTGATGATGGATCATACTGCTGAAGCTCTGGGCCTTCTGTTGAAATGAGGATCAGGTCTGAAAGGCGTGAGGATGTGAGACTGCTGCGGACATCTGATTTTATTCTCTTTTGGGCACTGAAGGCTCTTTCGCAGTTGGCAGAGCTGATTGGCAGAAC
>NW_015681408.1:0-209 GCF_001515625.1 Sinocyclocheilus rhinocerous
CTGTAGAATTGCAAGTGATGAATCTGCTGGAAAGTCAGGTAATTAATTATCTGTGTGCTTTCTGTCCTGAGTTTAGCACAATCTCCAAGTGATCTATAACACCTCATTCAGACCAGCAAGCACATGAAACTACTGTGTATCTTTTCCATTTTTTGTCAAAAATAGTCAGCTTCGGCTTCATCCCTAATATGTAGTTGAAATTACACTGA
>NW_015681409.1:0-209 GCF_001515625.1 Sinocyclocheilus rhinocerous
CCATAATGCTCTGGGTGAGGATGGAGCCGTACCCAGCCTAGATTTTGTATCAGAGTCCTTTACCGCGCACAGGGAACCCCTCAGAGAACTGATCAATACATTCAGTGATTTGTATCTGGACTCTGAGGAAGATGAGGAGGATTGCACAGGTGAGGATCTGGATAATTTTCCCTTACCACCCCCTCCACCACCTGAAGCTGACAGAGAAC
>NW_015681410.1:0-209 GCF_001515625.1 Sinocyclocheilus rhinocerous
CTCACCCTCAAGCTATCCTAGGTGTATATGACTTTCTTCTTTCAGGTGAGTACAATCGCAGTTATATTAAAAAATATCCTGGCTTATCCAAGCTTTATAAATGCAGTAAATAGCTGTTGGGATTTTTAAGCAAAATAGAGTGCATAAATCCATTATAGTAGTACTCCACATGGTTCCGGGGGGTTAATAAAGGCCTTCTGAAGTGAATC
>NW_015681411.1:0-209 GCF_001515625.1 Sinocyclocheilus rhinocerous
CGAACTTCGCCAAAACTGGGTGAGTAGGACGCATATGTTTAATAACAGCTGTTTTAATAAAACTGTTTTAAGAGATGTTTTAATAAAAGCTGTCAAAATGCATAAAGGCTGCAGGTTAACTTTACGTTTTTCAATTTAAATGTATTTAAATTGATAAATGAATACATTAATTTATAAATTAATAATAAAATTAGATATAGAATAACAAT
>NW_015681412.1:0-209 GCF_001515625.1 Sinocyclocheilus rhinocerous
GCTACTACAGTAAATGTAGTTAGTGCTACTACATGGTAAATGATGGTGATTTGTAGATTAAAAAGCCTTCTGACTGTATCGTTGCCACAGTGTTTCTGCTGTTTGTCAGCGCCGTTTCATCTGGCTGTAAACTGAGTTATTTGTGTTCCTTGCTGAATGCAAGTGCTTCACACTGGATCTCACAGCGCTGTTCAGTGTCGCGTGAGCGA
>NW_015681413.1:0-209 GCF_001515625.1 Sinocyclocheilus rhinocerous
GGTATTCTGTCACGTAACATGGTCTTTAAAACACATACGAAGAAGAAGATCAAGTCAAATAGTCTTTAATAAATCCACAGTATGGTAATTCACAGAAGGCAGACCTCCTACACACGTAGAGGCAACATTCACATTCAATACCGGACAAATGCAAACTTAACAGGCTAGAACTAAAGTAGGGTTGTTAACGAGGGACAGACAGGTGAGGA
>NW_015681414.1:0-209 GCF_001515625.1 Sinocyclocheilus rhinocerous
CAGACAGACAGACAGACAGATAGATAGATAGATAGATAGATGAAAGGAATGGTTCACACTGATTTTCTCTGGTTCTATTTCAGTTCTCAGCTCTGCTTCATGCACTAGTTTGGAGACGTGTGTGAGAAAGTTGATTTGCACAAACACAGCTCCAGACGTCCATGTGTTGCCATAGTAAGGTTGTATTTCCTAATGGGGTGCTCTTATGA
>NW_015681415.1:0-209 GCF_001515625.1 Sinocyclocheilus rhinocerous
CGACTTCTTTGGATTATGAAACAATAATCTTTTTTCATATAATTTCTCATTCCAATATTTCCCAAACCTCTTATGTTTCTCCTTCCTCCTCCACCTCCTTCCATCATTACTTTTCTAGCTTTTTTTTTAATCCCATGTCTAGTGTGTCCTGAGCAGTTTGCAGAATGTATGTATATCCCTTACTCCAACAGCCTCCTACTCTTTCATTA
>NW_015681416.1:0-209 GCF_001515625.1 Sinocyclocheilus rhinocerous
AACGATAAACCCCGTTGTTTTAATAAAAGTAGAACAATTATGAAGACAATCACGACAACACGCACTTGCAGTCACGCGTGTTTCCTGGAACAAAAACGAAAAGGCGGATGCCTAAAACACAAAGACTGAATAACGGTCTGAATTTTACACCATGTGTTACAGGTCAGGTAAATAATTTGAAACGTAGGTCTGTCAAATGAGAAAAGTTT
>NW_015681417.1:0-209 GCF_001515625.1 Sinocyclocheilus rhinocerous
TTTATCGTTAAATTCACGGTCATTTTTTTACAGTGTATTGTAGGGATGTGACGAGATCTCATGGCACGAGATCTCGCGAGACCAGTCGGAACGTGACGATATCCTCGCAAAACAATTTGCTGTGTTTACATTAGAGCTGCACGATTAATCGTTTAAAGATCGCGATCTCGATTCAGACACCCACACAATTTTATTCCTGAATGACAACA
>NW_015681418.1:0-209 GCF_001515625.1 Sinocyclocheilus rhinocerous
CGCTACAGGACAGGTGTGCACTAGGGGGCGCTGCAAACGTCCAAACGGGACCTATAACCAAATAACCAAAAATGTCCTGTGGGCCATGACTCAAAAACAGTTGCCGTGGTTAAATCAAGTAAAAAAAAAAGAAAAACAATACAAAGTAAACACTCAAAAAATTGGGAAAATTAAAAATGGTTAAGCAACCTGCATTAGACTGGAGATGG
>NW_015681419.1:0-209 GCF_001515625.1 Sinocyclocheilus rhinocerous
GCTCAAGAAACATTTCTGATTATCATCAATGTTGAAAACAGTTTTGCTGCACAATATTGTTGTGGAAGCTGTTATCCATTTCTTTGCAGGATGAATAGAACATTTATTTGAAAGCATTTATTTGAAATATAAAACTTTTGTAACATCGTAAATGTCATTAATGTACCTTTTGATCAGTTTAATGCTGAATAAAAGTCTTTAAAATCTTA
>NW_015681420.1:0-209 GCF_001515625.1 Sinocyclocheilus rhinocerous
CGTCAATTCAAGTCCACTCCAAAAGGAACTTATTTAATAGATAAACTGGCTTGTGATTGAAAACGTTAGTGTCAAACCCTGCGTGTGTATAATGTCCATGTGCAAGTTACACTTGTGTATTACGGTAGTTTTATTTTGTAAAGGTGTTTATCTAACTCACAGCAACTTTGTGTTCTCACTAACTCAGAGTTTCTATGAGACTGACACCT
>NW_015681421.1:0-209 GCF_001515625.1 Sinocyclocheilus rhinocerous
CGTGGCTTGTCGGTACCGTCGCTGCTGCTTTGGCTTGTCTGTTTTGGGAGATAACATTGCCTGACACTAATGGAGAGAGTAACGGCAAAGACCGCAAACAGAGGGCTCGAGTACTCTTTATCCGGGTCATCCGTTTATACAGGCCAGACTATATATTATTGTGCGGAGCTTTTGTCTTTCTGGCCTTTGCTGTGCTATGTGAGTATTTC
>NW_015681422.1:0-209 GCF_001515625.1 Sinocyclocheilus rhinocerous
CGGTGTGTTCACCTCCAGCCCGATACTCACGGCTGCCCGGGCAAGTATAGCCGTCACTTCCGGGTCCGATTCGGCGGTGGCAACAACACCCGTGGGGGGCAGCCACGCCGAATCTTCATCCTCGGAGGATGATAGCCCATCCCCCAATGTTGCAATCGACATCCGATCCTCTGGCAGTGCACCGAATGAAATGCTGGGACCGTCACGAG
>NW_015681423.1:0-209 GCF_001515625.1 Sinocyclocheilus rhinocerous
AAAAATAACATTATTTTGTGTATTTAGTGTAATGCAATGTGTTTACACAGTTTAAGGTAAAAAAAAAACTCATTTTCCACATACAGTACATTATTGTTGCTCCTGTCTGCTTCTCCTTTCTGAAACTTGTCGGTTTTTACAAAGCTCATCGTTCTGAAAAGCGCGATGTGCTCTGATTGGCCAGCTATCCAGTGCATTGTGACTGGCCG
>NW_015681424.1:0-209 GCF_001515625.1 Sinocyclocheilus rhinocerous
TAAAACTAGCAGGCAAACTGTATCGTGCCCTCTGTGCGTGTTTTTCTAGTTTTCTGGGCTGCGTCTCAAAACCTCAGTGCTGTCAAACGATTAATCGCAGCCGAAATAAAAGTTTTGTGTGTGTGCTGTGTATATATATACATAATAAATATGAATACACATACATACAAGTATATTTTTAAGAAAAATATGTTAGGTTTACACAAATA
>NW_015681425.1:0-209 GCF_001515625.1 Sinocyclocheilus rhinocerous
GGAAAATACTGGACATCAAAAATCCCTTTTTTTCTTCCTAACAACGTGGTGTGATCGTGCGCCTTTTCTGAGGCAGAGAAAACACTACTGCGCATGTGCAGAGTAAAAGCCAGGGGCAAGTTCAAGCTCAAACCGGTGCGCGACGTTTTGCTACGGTTTCCGGTTTGAGCGACATGTTTCCTGGAAACGGTGTGCAACGGGGTTTGAGA
>NW_015681426.1:0-209 GCF_001515625.1 Sinocyclocheilus rhinocerous
TAAACATCCGTTTGGCCATTAACTTTTAAATGCATCATGCAAAAATGAGCAGAGTTCTCCACACAAAGACCCACGGCTGGCAGATCAAATTTTTTTTTTTTCTCTCTCAATACGGTAGGAAATGCAATGTGGAGAGTTAACTGAAGCTGATTAACAGGCCAGTTTAGTGAAAGGTGCGTGTAACTGTGACTGAGTGGTCTGTTAAAGAC
>NW_015681427.1:0-209 GCF_001515625.1 Sinocyclocheilus rhinocerous
TAAACATTATTTTCAGGTTTAGCTAAATGAAAACATTAATTTTGGTTTCTGTAAAATGACTTATAAGACAAAGACTTGATAAGACAAAGCATGCATTAAAATAAGCTAAGTCAATTAAAAATAAAGATATCTCTTATTTAAGGTCACCCCCTCAACAACTTTTCCCCCTGATCTTTAAGGTATGAGTGATTTCCTGAGAAACACCACAA
>NW_015681428.1:0-209 GCF_001515625.1 Sinocyclocheilus rhinocerous
TAATTCTCATGCTCACCAAGGCTGCACTTATTTGAAGAAAAAAAAAACGTAAAAGTAGCAATATTGAGAAATATAACAATTCAAAATAAATATTTTCTATTTTAATATATTTTAAAATGTATCCATGATCAATGCTGAATTTTCAGCTTCATTACTCTAGTCTACAGTGTCACATGATCCTTCAGAAATCATTCTAATATTTACTGCTC
>NW_015681429.1:0-209 GCF_001515625.1 Sinocyclocheilus rhinocerous
TAAACAGCCAGCCAATGCTCCCCCGGCAGGTCCGAAGCATGCGTGCTAATGATAGATATCGACGGTAAGTTCCTTAACGGGGTTTCAGGCATCTGATCGCTCGGGAGAACACAGAGAAAATCAGTGTTACATTAAATTTTGTCCATGATAGCGGTGAGCTGCACCGTGTTCATTTTCTGTTCAGTAGTAATCAAGCAGGACCTGTCTGC
>NW_015681430.1:0-209 GCF_001515625.1 Sinocyclocheilus rhinocerous
TAAATCAAATTTATTTTTATTTTATTTTATTGTTTTAGTTATGGATAATAACCCTGCAAATGCATCACACCTCGATGGGATCGATCATATAATGACAGATTTTTAATGCATTTAAATTTAAGCAACATATCCAGTCAGATACTTAAATGCATATACATCAGTGTTTGAGCTAATTCTACAAACTGCAGGAGCAAGACTCTCTTAAACAC
>NW_015681431.1:0-209 GCF_001515625.1 Sinocyclocheilus rhinocerous
AGTTTTAAATTGTGTTTAAGCGGTTTCAGGTAAAAACAAATGTACATGTCTAAAAGCTCTGAATTTTGCTGTAGCAAACATATAAATTTCTCATATCATGTATTTCTTGTGTTACATATAAATCTATTGGCAATACTGATGCTTTTTCACCTATTAGCAAAAGTTACAAAAGAAAAACCGTGTTGATAAATATCTACTGTATAAAGACA
>NW_015681432.1:0-209 GCF_001515625.1 Sinocyclocheilus rhinocerous
TTGTTGTACTTCAGTGGTAGAAAAGGTCCATCCAAATGGGGATTTTGCTCAGTCGTAGAGCACATGCTTCGCATGCATGAAGTACGGAGTTCAATCCCCAGCATCTCCACAGAATGTTTAAATCTAATTTCAGCAAAACTGTATCAATTTGGTCTTGTAGCGTAACCACATCTGGACCTAATGGCATTTGTAAACCTACAGTAGCAGAA
>NW_015681433.1:0-209 GCF_001515625.1 Sinocyclocheilus rhinocerous
CGCAAAGAAAACAAAAATAACAACTTTATTCAACAATTCTTCTCTGCGTCACCCTAGCGCCATTTTGGAGAGTACCACAACGCTTTCCTCTAAATGTAAATAAGGCGCAGTGCGTGTTCTATGTCAGTTGTTTAATTGCATGAAAAGCACGCACATGTATCGTAATACTCTCCAAAATGGCGCTAGGGTGACGCAGAGGAGAAGAATTG
>NW_015681434.1:0-209 GCF_001515625.1 Sinocyclocheilus rhinocerous
AGTTTTAAATTGTGTTTAAGCGGTTTCAGGTAAAAACAAATGTACGTGTCTAAAAGCTCTGAATTTTGCTGTAGCAAATATATAAATTTCTCATATCATGTATTTCTTGTGTTACTTATAAATCTATTGGCAATACTGATGCTTTTTCACCTATTAGCAAAAGCTACAAAAGAAAAACCGTGTTGATAAATATCTACTGTATAAAGACA
>NW_015681435.1:0-209 GCF_001515625.1 Sinocyclocheilus rhinocerous
TATAGAAATATACAACTGAATAAAGCACTTATTTTGCTGCAGAGTATTCATTTACATTAAAATGAATGTAGGAAAACCTTTTGTTTTTAAATTTTTTACAAGTACTTTTTGAAGAAGATGTTATAAGAGGAATATCCTTGGTGGGTCTTAGCAACAAGACAAAAATTACACTGGGTTTGACTGATTATAGGTGTGACACATCTTACCCC
>NW_015681436.1:0-209 GCF_001515625.1 Sinocyclocheilus rhinocerous
ATACAGTTAGTTACAAACTATAAATACCTTGGTATTGTATTGGATAATAAGCTTAAATGGGATGTGTGGACTGAGCATTTAAATAAAAAGGTTCAACAAAGAATGTATTTCTTAAAGAAATTACTCTCGTTCAATATCCACAATAGAATGGATTTATTCTATTCACGAGTATTCACGTATTGTTAAACAATTTTAGAAAAGCTGTGAAA
>NW_015681437.1:0-209 GCF_001515625.1 Sinocyclocheilus rhinocerous
TAACATTTAAGTGCAAAATTTCCTTTTGTGTTCCTTATAAAAAAAAATCCTGCATGCAGGTTTGTTTGAGTAAATGACAGCATTTTCTTTTAATGACCTTGTATCCTACATGTCTAAGAGGGAAAAGTTCAGAAATATGCACCATTTCCAGCACATGCGAACAGCAAAAGAGCAGTCTGAGCTCATGCACTGCGTGGATTTGCATGTGA
>NW_015681438.1:0-209 GCF_001515625.1 Sinocyclocheilus rhinocerous
ACGGTGACCTCGGAATAAGAATGAAACAGACTAATATTAGCGTAGCTGCCATACTTTTTACGATGTAACAAGTACATCAGGTGTTATTGACATTGTTATTGTTAGTGAACCTTCAGAATGAGATTTTTTTGGACTAATTAAACAGACACTTCAAACATTACAATAACTACCTTTTCTTTACATATTGCAAGACTGTCAAAGTAAATAAC
>NW_015681439.1:0-209 GCF_001515625.1 Sinocyclocheilus rhinocerous
TAACCACACAATATTTGCATAAAATGTCTGACAGTTGAAATTATGTGAAGTTGTGTGAAAGAACAATGCAGAACTACTGTTGAGGAAACTGAGTGAAGTCAGGATAAAATACTTTCTTTCATTCACTAAGCTCTCTGTAAATGTTTCAGAGTAATTCACACAATGTACCTAAATTCTGCACGGTTTCAAAGCTCTTCATGCGAACTTGC
>NW_015681440.1:0-209 GCF_001515625.1 Sinocyclocheilus rhinocerous
TAACCACACAATATTTGCATAAAATGTCTGACAGTTGAAATTATGGGAAGTTGTGTGAAAGAACAATGCAGAACTACTGCTGAGGAAACTGAGTGAAGTCAGGATAAAATACTTTCTTTCATGCACTAAGCTCTCTGTAAATGTTTCAGAGTAATTCACACAACGTACCTAAATTCTGCACGGTTTCAAAGCTCTTCATGCGAACTTGC
>NW_015681441.1:0-209 GCF_001515625.1 Sinocyclocheilus rhinocerous
ACAAAATTACTTGAGTGGAAATGTCAACTGGAACAATTTCCCCCCATCCCTAACCCAGAACATAAAATATCAGCCAAAAGTTCAGCCTCACTTTATTAAATTTAGACTTTCATGATCATTAAAAACCAAAAATCAGCTTAATTTGGCTGGACAGAATTCAGCATAGTGCAAGGTAAGTTATTAATATTCCTAGTCTGTTTTTCTAGAGG
>NW_015681442.1:0-209 GCF_001515625.1 Sinocyclocheilus rhinocerous
AATCCCCACCCCACTCCACCCACTGAAGCTCACATTACTGAGGCGTACAGCACAAATCTGGAGTTTAACCCTTGCTGCATGTTTCCTCCTCAAGAGTATTGATATTTTGATAAACAAGCAAACTGATAATGACCAAGGTTGTGACCCTGTGTTGGTGTAAACAGGGTTAAATTCACCAATCAGAACCAAATTACCATGATGCTATTAAA
>NW_015681443.1:0-209 GCF_001515625.1 Sinocyclocheilus rhinocerous
TAAAACACTTTGAATTACCATTGTGTATGAAATGTGCTATATAAAAAAAACTTGCCTTGCCTTGCCTTGCTTATGATCACGGAGAGTTTTTTTGAGTCCAGTTTCCCTACACCTATGTAGTTAGCTGCAGTTAAAGACTGCTAATGGATTGGAAATTCCGTATTGTGGTTATTTGGAGCTAGAGGTTGAGGTTTTGGGTAGAGTTCTCC
>NW_015681444.1:0-209 GCF_001515625.1 Sinocyclocheilus rhinocerous
TAATACACCAAATCTAATGTGTACCACACAGCAACAACTGCATGTTGGCTCTGTTAAATAAAGTAACCAATGTCAAACAGCACAACATTAGCACAATCTTACAAGTTAGACTAATTATTCATGTTTAATCTGTGGTTTGTTTCTAATAGCTTATTATTTGCTTTTTTTTTTTCTTTTATCTGAAAATAAGTGAGGAAGAGCAACAAAAT
>NW_015681445.1:0-209 GCF_001515625.1 Sinocyclocheilus rhinocerous
TAATACAGGCAGTTCAATTGAATGAACAGGAAGCCAGAGTACAAAAGGGTAACACTTTATTAAAGTACAACAACAAAAGGTAGGCTACTTGCCCACCCACCTATTGAAATACAAATAAAAATAAATAAAATAAAAATAATAAATGATAATAATTCACAACAAGTAATTTCACATCAAAATAATCACATATAACAAAAATGACTATGGTA
>NW_015681446.1:0-209 GCF_001515625.1 Sinocyclocheilus rhinocerous
TAAAATCTCAAATGGCATCTACAAACAAACCTTTAAAAGTCGGGGGTCAGTATTTATTTATTTATTTATTTATTTATTTATGCATTTATTCATTCATTCATTCATTGTTAGTGAACGAATCTTGAAATAAATGTATCACAGCACACACACACACACAAACGTTGTCTACACTAATAATAAGTAATGTTTCTTGAATGCTTTCTGAAGGA
>NW_015681447.1:0-209 GCF_001515625.1 Sinocyclocheilus rhinocerous
TAATACCTTTGACTGTACACTTACTGTAAGCGTACTGTCCAAAGCTCAGTGTAACAGAATGAGTTGTCTAGGGTGCATATGGCTTGCCAAGTACTTGCAGTAAGTCTTAATCCAGAATAAATCACTCATGCCTGAAGACTTGCTACTTAGGGTGAATTGTCTTGTTTTGCAATTCAAACTCTGATCACGTACAATTCCAGAAAAAAAAA
>NW_015681448.1:0-209 GCF_001515625.1 Sinocyclocheilus rhinocerous
GCTGTTCTTTTGAACTTTCTATTCATCAAAGAATCCTTAAAAAAAAAATGATTTCATGATTTCCACAAAAAAAAAATTAATCAGCACAACATTGTATTAAATCAAAATTTACCATATTTACTTTCTTATTTCATATTTCTGGTCTTATCAGTACATGTTATTCTAAAGAAAAATATGTTTGTTCCTAATCTTCCACATGTAATGAGTTT
>NW_015681449.1:0-209 GCF_001515625.1 Sinocyclocheilus rhinocerous
ATCAAAATGAGCGCATTTAAATCTAAAGATCTAAAGATATTCTAAGCAACTGTTCAAAAGTTTGACGTCAGTAAGTTTTTTGCAAGAAATTAATACTTTTATTTAGCAAGGATGCATTATATGGATCAAAAGTGATAGTAAAGACATTTATTTCAAAAATATTCTTTTCAACTTTCTATTTATCAATGAATTCAACCCTCAATATCAAC
>NW_015681450.1:0-209 GCF_001515625.1 Sinocyclocheilus rhinocerous
GCTTGAGTTAGAATGCAGATGTAAATTTATGTTCATTAACAAAAACAGTAACGTGTAAAAATTGTAACAACCTCTTTTTTTATGGTAAAATGTTGTAATTCTGACTGTTTCAGTTATATTACAATTAACCATTGGTATTTCATAGTAGTGTACATTTAGATCATGATAACCACAGTTATATACATACAGTAGCAGACACACACAGAACA
>NW_015681451.1:0-209 GCF_001515625.1 Sinocyclocheilus rhinocerous
CGGAACCTTTACGATTAATTAACCGTGACGTTTTAAAGCGAGGTTCATCGCGAAACCGGTTAATCGCTGCATCCCTAGACACAAACAAAAGCTTGTTCAGCTGAATTGCAAAGGTTGTAACGCTCAAAATATCACAATTTTTTATTTGCGATAGATGGGCAGAAGGAATTGGAACCTGCTGTGTTAATAGAGACCTCAGAGGACTTGAA
>NW_015681452.1:0-209 GCF_001515625.1 Sinocyclocheilus rhinocerous
AACTGGGTGTGTTGCAGATCATTTTAGGAACTGGAGTGACATTCATCAACCTAAAAGTCTAAATTGCAAAATAATTTAAAAGAAAATAAAAATTAGATTGTAATAATTTATATTTGTACTGCAGTTTTTATAAATTCTCATTCCGGAACATGTCACCATTAATAAAAACTTACAGTAGTGTGTGCAAATTTTGTTTAGAATTTCAAACA
>NW_015681453.1:0-209 GCF_001515625.1 Sinocyclocheilus rhinocerous
TAATGAACTGTTTACATGTAGACCACCAGAATATAATTTGCTGTGTGAAAACTGTTTAAGCGACGGTTTACATACTGCACATTCGGCGTCATAAGCAGGCTATAAGCAGCTTTCTCCACATTTTTCCGTTATTTGTGGTCTGAAATTATGAAACCTCAAATAAACGTGAACGCTGTTTTCCCTATGACGCTTAAAAAGTGGTTTACCAT
>NW_015681454.1:0-209 GCF_001515625.1 Sinocyclocheilus rhinocerous
CGTGAAAAGCGCTGTACAAATAAACTTGAATTGAATTGAAAATATGAATACAAAGAAACAGCAAGCTTTGGTTGGGTAGTAAGGAAGGAGTCAAACAGGTTAAAAGATAATAAAATTGCTCCTTCTGTTGCTATACCAGCAATTCCCCCTTGGTTGTTCCCTATGCCACTGTAAGGATAAAAGAAACTCAGGAAACTCAGATACTTTGA
>NW_015681455.1:0-209 GCF_001515625.1 Sinocyclocheilus rhinocerous
TAAAGGTTCTTTATGGAACCATTTAGACAAAAAGGTTCTTCTATACATTCGTGAAGCACCTTTATTTTTAAGAGTGTAGTGCCTATAAAGCACATATTCCGCGTGACCACATTCTACATCCCTAATTCTAACCAATATCTAAACTTAACAACTACCTTTAGTATTAATAAGCATCAAATTAGTAGTTTATTGAGGCAAAAGTCGTAGTT
>NW_015681456.1:0-209 GCF_001515625.1 Sinocyclocheilus rhinocerous
GTTTTGAACATCTTTCTTCACATACTCTTTTCTCCTATATAGTAGTTAAGTAGGCATATTCGAATGCAACAAGTATACGTGCGTTCGAATCTCGCTAGAATTAGTGCATCAGCCAGGTAATTCTCACCTACTGTTTTATGAATACTGAGGATTCAAACTTATTTGCTTGCCTACTGCTTTTTGCCTTCTACATAGTAGGGAAGTATCCG
>NW_015681457.1:0-209 GCF_001515625.1 Sinocyclocheilus rhinocerous
AGAGACCCGACGGAGAGAGTCATATCGGACTATACGCAAGTCTACTTCAACCGCTTGGAGAACCACAAACCCGTACAGGCCATCGAGAACATGCTAGTCAAGAACGGTGCGCTAAACACGCGTTACAAAGCCATCCAGCGCAGTCTTTACGACGTCCACATGAGGAACTGGCTCCAGCACTTTCCTCTGGAGCAGATCCACATTGTGGA
>NW_015681458.1:0-209 GCF_001515625.1 Sinocyclocheilus rhinocerous
GCTCTTCACCACTCTCCTCCTCATCATCGTCACCTGAGATGAGCAATATATGTTAGATGGTCTGAGAGAGTTCAAAGCCGGTTGAGAATTTAGTCTAATTCATACGGCAAAGGTGGCACAGAAGCTCTTCTGAAGTGATTTAGGTGTCTTTACACAAACTGTTTAATGCTGCTCAGAGGTGGCATAAATGCATTTCCACAGTAATTACA
>NW_015681459.1:0-209 GCF_001515625.1 Sinocyclocheilus rhinocerous
AACACACTGTATTGTAATAAAAATAGGCAGAATCTCATGAAAATCACATACAAATCATTTACTGTCGTAATCGCGTGTTTCTTAGCTTCAGGTTTCATCCCTGTAAATGTTTTCCTGGAAGTGTAATGCACGCTCGTCGTCGGAGACAGGGCGGGTTATGAACACGTAATATGATTGACAGATGAGCAGCGAATGAGCTTCCTCTGAGT
>NW_015681460.1:0-209 GCF_001515625.1 Sinocyclocheilus rhinocerous
TAATCTCTCTAAATGGGATGCTTCAGTGCTACACGACTCCATGGGACAACCTGGTGCATGACTGAGATGCAGAAAGGCCATAAAACACACACATACACACACTAGTTAGGCTAACTCAGCAGCAAATCAATAATTGACAAATCAACCTTTATCAAAAAATTGTCAAAGGTTATATATATATACAGTGGGTACGGAAAGTATTCAGACCC
>NW_015681461.1:0-209 GCF_001515625.1 Sinocyclocheilus rhinocerous
TTGAATACCTAAGGAATCACAAAGCAACACTAGCGGATACCTAAAACCTGAAGTGTACTTAAAGTTTTACGTGTACACTAGGGATAGTATGCGTGTCCTGTACATGCACAAACTGATTCTCCTAACTGTACGCTCCGCTCGCACATGTGCCTTGAATTTTGTATGAATTAGTTGGTCCACAAGGTGGCATTGTATCAGTCGAAAAAGAC
>NW_015681462.1:0-209 GCF_001515625.1 Sinocyclocheilus rhinocerous
TAAAGGATGCTTATTTTCACATTCAGGTAGCCCCTTGCCACAGGCATTTCCTGAGATTTACATTCGAGGGGATAGCGTACCAATTCACGGTCCTACCCTTCGGGTTATCCCTGGCCCCTCGTACGTTTACGAAATGCATTGATGCTGCTCTCTCTTCTCTGAAACAGAGCGGAATGCGCATCCTGAACTATCTCGACGATTGGCTAGTC
>NW_015681463.1:0-209 GCF_001515625.1 Sinocyclocheilus rhinocerous
AGGCTCAGGATGGGTAACAGGATGAAGAGTAGGAGGAGGAACATGCAAGTTAGACATTTTCTCATAATGTTGGTATGTGCCATTAGCTTATAACAAAAACAATAAACCTAACTACAATAATGTACATTTTATTTTTCAGCTTCCAGTTTGCAAGAAATCCAGAGTCTGATACTGCACTAGAAGAACCTGTTCTACAGCAAAACACTGCA
>NW_015681464.1:0-209 GCF_001515625.1 Sinocyclocheilus rhinocerous
GTTTTAGCAGGTTTAGCAATTATTTGAAAGCATAAAAACAAGTTTAATTTATATACAATAGCCTTATGATTTTTTGCTCAGAAATTCTGTGTTGTGTAATAAAAAAATTTTTAAGGCATAAAACATTAATTTAATCTAACTTTTAAGTAATGAAAATTAAACACATTTTATTTTTTTGGAAAATAAAGGTCATTTAATATTACAATTAA
>NW_015681465.1:0-209 GCF_001515625.1 Sinocyclocheilus rhinocerous
TACATTTCAGTTAGTTGCCAAGGCAACATTTCTAGTTTTTCTTTAGTTGAAGTACTAAAATCTAAACAAAAACTAAAATAAAAATTAAATAAAAAACATAGACATATAAAAAATAATAATAATACCAATGACAACAATACACAACAAAATTACTTTAAACAAAAAAAAAAAAAGCTAAAAATTAAAAACAGTTTCAAAATATAAATAAA
>NW_015681466.1:0-209 GCF_001515625.1 Sinocyclocheilus rhinocerous
TACCTCTCTTCTTGGAATCCTTTCTGACGCTGGGTCTGGCAGCAGGCTGGAGCTCGGCCTCTGTTGACATATTAAATCCTTATTCCTTTACCGTGCAGCTGGGTGGCTGTGACTGGCTCATCTAGAGGGGCTTTCCACTGACTCGGGAACAGTCCACCGCTGCCTCTAGCCTCGACACGGCATCTCATTCACTCCCAGCAAGGGCTGCA
>NW_015681467.1:0-209 GCF_001515625.1 Sinocyclocheilus rhinocerous
TACCGAACCATGACATCTGTGTACCGTTCCACCCCTAGACTAAACCTAAACTAAACTAAAGCCAACTGAACCCACTAACACAACACAGCACACACTGATGATGACAGCTGAAGGCCGACAGATGGCGGCCATTAGAAACATTAATGAATAAATCAGTTGCTGACCATTGTAGCGTCTGGACCAATCAGACACACCATTTGTCATTTGAT
>NW_015681468.1:0-209 GCF_001515625.1 Sinocyclocheilus rhinocerous
TAATTTGTGTTCCGAAGATGAACGAAGGTTTTTGGGGGGTTTGGAAAGACATGAGGGTGAGTAATTTATGACAGAATTCTCATTTTTGTGTGAACTATCCCTTTAATTTATTATTTTATTTTTTATGTATTAGTAAATCAGGACTTCACATTTATAGATAGATCATTTTATTTGTCCTCAGAGAGGAAATTCATTTTCACAGAAGGTGC
>NW_015681469.1:0-209 GCF_001515625.1 Sinocyclocheilus rhinocerous
TACTCAGCACTTGTTAAGAGTTGATCAAAATAATTACATATAAATTAAATAAAAAAATAATTGTAATTAAATTGTGACTTTTTTTCAGAATTTCAGGATATAAATTTGCAATTGCGAGTTATAAAGTCCAATTCTGAAGACATTTTTTATATCTCACAATTCTGTCTTTATAGCTGGCGATTTCAACATTATATTACGCAATTCTGACT
>NW_015681470.1:0-209 GCF_001515625.1 Sinocyclocheilus rhinocerous
TACTTGCACAAACAGCTAAACTGTAAAACTTTGCTGTAAAAAAAAATGGACAAATTCTGACAGTAACAAACTGTTTTCCATTAAATTATAGGAAATGGTGCATTCTGGGTAATATTTGTTGTTTTGGAGTAGGTGGCCTACTGCAGTATAACTGTGAATTATCAGTGTTCAGAGTCGACACTCAGAGACTGTGTCCCAAATCACACCCT
>NW_015681471.1:0-209 GCF_001515625.1 Sinocyclocheilus rhinocerous
TACTGACATTTTATTTTACAGTGCAATATGATGACTGCAATAGTAAGAGATTTTATTGATTTGTTTAATTTGTATATTTAAAATAAAGTAAAAATAATATTTTATTAATAATAATAATAATATGAAAGTTGTTTTATTATTATTTAAATTATCATAAATGCATTCAAATGTGACAATTGCTGTAAAATAAAAAGTCAGTATTTTAATTC
>NW_015681472.1:0-209 GCF_001515625.1 Sinocyclocheilus rhinocerous
TAATACATTTAACAAATAATTACAAAGAAACAGTAGCTACAAAACATGAAAAGACTGAAGTAGTAGGTTTTTTTACAGTGTAATATGGGTGAATAAATTATGACGCATTTTTAGCAGCTACGTTTCTCTCATTATTAACTGCATTTATTGTTGATTGTCAGATCCTGAAGAGGGCTTTCTACAGTGGGTACCAAGATACCGTATACTTC
>NW_015681473.1:0-209 GCF_001515625.1 Sinocyclocheilus rhinocerous
TACGGCAGTCACACTAAAGGTCTACCGGTATTGAAACAAAGGCTATCCCACTGGGTCGTGGATGCGATAGCATTGGCTTATGACGCACAAGATACAGTTTGCCCCAAAGGGGTACGCACCCACTCCACTACAGGGCTCGACAGTGCGACCATTTCAGTCGCATTTGCGTGCGACTATGAAAAATTTTTTAGGAGCACCAGTGCGACTGA
>NW_015681474.1:0-209 GCF_001515625.1 Sinocyclocheilus rhinocerous
CGTTTCTTATTTATTTGGTTCCACAGTGTTTGCTGATTTTCAGTTGTATATACCTATTTAAACTTTGTGTAGCCCAAGTAATTTGTTATTTTATTTAGGCATATATGGTCTATTTTTATTCGTTTTGTTAATAAAAGTTCTGAGTTTGAAGTTGTTGTTGCTTTAATTGAATCAACGCCGAATTGCCGCTAATTTGAAAGTGAAAGTAA
>NW_015681475.1:0-209 GCF_001515625.1 Sinocyclocheilus rhinocerous
TATAAAAATTATAATTATAATTATTTAATTTACTTATTTTTATATATAATAGACCTTATAGACTTAAATAATAACATATTTTATATTTTATTTATTTTATTTAATGATTGTTTTATTATTTGATCAATTTATTTATTTTTATACAATTTTATATATGATAAAAATTAGAAACAAATGATTAAATAAAACTCAAAATTCTATTCCCCTCC
>NW_015681476.1:0-209 GCF_001515625.1 Sinocyclocheilus rhinocerous
GAGACAGAGACAGAAAGAGAACAGCTGGTGATTTTATGTGAGTCATGTAAGGTGCACTATAAAATGAGAAGAGCTTCCATCTGGCCTGTATGTGCTCTCAACCAGGTGTTTATGCCCAATGATACTTCATTTAGATCCTGCTTATTAACATCTCAACCTCATCACATGCTGTAAATGCACCTGAAGTTTCACACTGATCAACCAATGCC
>NW_015681477.1:0-209 GCF_001515625.1 Sinocyclocheilus rhinocerous
AGGCTAATTTAAGTGCTTCAGCTTGAATACAGAGCTTTGGAAACATACTGTAATCAGTATTGAGCATCTACATTAATCTGGTACTGGTGTTAATTATATAAAAACAGCGAATACAGTGGTTAGAGAAACACTGCTGTGGCAAAACGTCTTATTAAAAGCACAAAGACAAAGAAGCTTTTTACATGTGAGTTTAACATTTCTCACTTTCA
>NW_015681478.1:0-209 GCF_001515625.1 Sinocyclocheilus rhinocerous
TACTACAGTAACAGTGCTGGTAACATCATTAAAGTAAGAATAGCAAAGTTCATTTGAGTTTAATTTTGAGATAACAAATTATTTACAGTAGTCACTTTGTTTTATTAAAATAAAAAACAAAAAGTGAAATGCTCTGCTGTCTACAGTGTGCACGAACCAACTTTAAATGGTTTAAAGGGGTCATATGATGCGATTTCATTTTTTCCTTT
>NW_015681479.1:0-209 GCF_001515625.1 Sinocyclocheilus rhinocerous
TATATATATATATATTTTTTTTTTGTTACAGCTAAGAGCAGTTTAGAAATAAAAAACATGCAATCTGTGAGAATACGTAGCACACAACAAATGAAAAATAGGTCACAAAATTAGACAAAACAAGGGACACCTTTATGATGCCACACCAAACAAAGGACACACTATTCTGATAGTATGAATGTGTATCGGCTTTCCAGTAAGCCGCTGCC
>NW_015681480.1:0-209 GCF_001515625.1 Sinocyclocheilus rhinocerous
TACATATCTTTATATTTTATATTTAAATAAGAAATGCTTGAATGCGACATGCTATTTTTACATTTATAAATGCATTTATTTATGGTTATTGTTTACATTTATTTACTAATATTTATATTTAATATTCACATGAATGTAACTTCTTAAATAAATGAGTCTAAATCAATAACATATTTGTTTTAAAGGGGTCATATGATGCGATTTCAAGT
>NW_015681481.1:0-209 GCF_001515625.1 Sinocyclocheilus rhinocerous
AAAAGAAGCCGATTTCATTTCATGAAATTCATGAATGTATGCTCTTGTGTACTACAGTATATAGTTTTGTGGAATTGATCGTATTCGTTTATGCACAAATGTAACATTAGCATTGCATACAGATGCATTCTTCATATAAACAGCAAAAATGCATGAAATACTTATGTGTATGTGGCAACCTTAACCAGGCAGAACCTTAAGATCTTGAT
>NW_015681482.1:0-209 GCF_001515625.1 Sinocyclocheilus rhinocerous
TATATAACACTGTTCTAGTTGTTTTTGGATATTTTAATAAAAAAACTTACATATTGTGTCTTTAATACACAGATCTAATATAAACGTGATTTCTTTCCGGTTATTTACCTTCACAGACATAACCAACTGTTTTTGTAACTTAGGTTTTTTTTTTTTTACATAAGCTTGTGTGTATTTGACAGTTTAAGCGCAATAAGACATGAAAGAGA
>NW_015681483.1:0-209 GCF_001515625.1 Sinocyclocheilus rhinocerous
ATTTAAATTTAAACTGTAATACATTTTCATATAATTGCAATTAACGTGCAATTAAGTGTCTAAAAACATTACATTCAGTTTGCACTCAAGTATATTAATTTAAAGTATATTATTTCCATAATAAGTAAAAAAAAATAAAAAATAAAAAAATAAAAGTACTTCTTTTTCACAAGGGTAGATTGGATTAAATTACCAAAACAACTTGATAC
>NW_015681484.1:0-209 GCF_001515625.1 Sinocyclocheilus rhinocerous
ATGAATAGCTCATAATTGACTTTAAGAGAACCATTTTAAGGCACTAATGTAAAATTAACATATTAGTATATTATAGGTACATATTAGTACGTTTATGAAAGGTTTTTTTTTAATCTGCGAGTGTAATAAACAGCAATAAACACTTTTATCTCAAAGCTACATGAACACTTAGCTGCTCTGGATATAAACAAGTTAGCTGTGCAGTAAAG
>NW_015681485.1:0-209 GCF_001515625.1 Sinocyclocheilus rhinocerous
TATATTACACAGTTTCACTTTGCTCTTAAAGTTCAGAGACAGACGGCACTCGTCCAGACCATCAAAGATGAACAACACTTTATATTCACCACTTGATATTTCCATGTCTTTAGTTGCAGGGGAAAAGACATGAAGAAGATCTGAAAGACTGAGATCTGAAAGACTGTCCTTCATCAAGTTGATTTCTCTGAAAGGAAGTGGAAATATGA
>NW_015681486.1:0-209 GCF_001515625.1 Sinocyclocheilus rhinocerous
GCGAGACACATCGGATCTCGTCACATCCCTAGGCTTCAAGAATGAAACATCAGCTCTGAAAATATCTATACACTGATAAATACAATATAGAAATAAGAGGCACCGGCAGCTGTTTACACTTTAAAAAAATGAAATGTTCTGGAATAATATGATTACAGTGAAACTGGTGTGAACGTGATTGTTTTACTGATCGTGTTTGTTTGGTGAAC
>NW_015681487.1:0-209 GCF_001515625.1 Sinocyclocheilus rhinocerous
TATAGAAAGTCACAGTTTACCAGTTTGTGGCTTGTGCAAATAAATACAGGCAAAGTATGTGTGAAATGTTGACTATAAACTTAGCACTTCTCGTGTGAATAAATTAGCTACAATTTATAAAGGTTAAAAAAAGTGATGACCTAAAGTTAAAAGGTTTTTTTCTATACTTTTATTTTGCACAATTAATGCCTTTTTACAAAACAATTGTA
>NW_015681488.1:0-209 GCF_001515625.1 Sinocyclocheilus rhinocerous
TATCAAAAAAATGAACAAAATTCAAAAGCTCTTAATTCTTAACAGCAACTGTTCACTGTTAACACAGAAGAGTAAATTGGTCCCTTGGACATTCATACAGAAAACACAGTTTAAAACGCTCCGTCACTCTGAACCCTCACAAAGGGCTACTATTACCTCTGTGTGTTTAACGGTGCCAAATTTGGAGGAGATTTGCTATTAATGAGCCT
>NW_015681489.1:0-209 GCF_001515625.1 Sinocyclocheilus rhinocerous
TTACGCCCCTGTTGTTCCTGATGCGTCCAGTAGGGGGAGGAGGATCCACGGCGAAATTATTAAACCGACGCTCGAAACTTCATTAATAACCGTCCCGTCCATCGACATTGATTAATTGAGTTTTTTTTGTGTGTGTGATTTTAAATATAATCATTACATTAAGGTATCAGATGATCTGCACTACGAATTAAAATATCTGTAAATATTCA
>NW_015681490.1:0-209 GCF_001515625.1 Sinocyclocheilus rhinocerous
TATTAAAGCAACACTTTAGCGAACTGACGTATTCTACAATGCCGCTTGCTGACTTCTACAATACCTTACCTACAGCAGGAGAGAATGCGATGGATTATTGGATTCGTCTGAATAAAGCAGTTGACGTGGCAGAAGACTGTTTGAAGAGGCAGGGACGCAACCTCGAAGATCCTAGTAAAGAAGTAACTATGATGTTTGTTAAACACTGC
>NW_015681491.1:0-209 GCF_001515625.1 Sinocyclocheilus rhinocerous
GGGCGAGAGCAGGCAGCGTTCGGGCTGTGTGTTCCTCCCTGCCCGCGCTATATTCGGGTAGGGACACACACAGTTTGTGTGTTGTCTGTTTGGGAGCGAAGCGATCGCGGGGATCGCACATGATCTGGCAGACGGGTTGGAGAAGGCTCTCCCTATCTCCACCCGCGTTCCCTAGATCTAGCGCTCGCTCTCGAGGCTCGGAAGCCCAC
>NW_015681492.1:0-209 GCF_001515625.1 Sinocyclocheilus rhinocerous
TATTAATACATTAAAACTGTTCTTACGATTATTTATAAGATGATGTAATATATTATATCATTCCTTATAATGCTTTAAGAATAACCTTATATTGAATTATAAATACAGGCTTCATAGAAAGTGTTATCCTTCTACCGTATTTAAGTGTATAATCCTATAAGTGTAATCCTTCTATTAAAATCTTCCACTTCACTGAAATAGTTATCAGA
>NW_015681493.1:0-209 GCF_001515625.1 Sinocyclocheilus rhinocerous
AGGAAAAATTGAAATCGCATCATATGACCCCTTTAATATATTGCTTCCCCACAAATCCACTGTAAGATGTAGAAAAATGTTCTACACTTTTTTTTTTACTGTGTATTATATCAATTCTTTTGATACATGAGTGATGTGTCTGGGACATATTTTCTTTTTAACATAAGTTTCCTTGATTCTGCTGCCTTGGCTGCACCAGCTGTGGAAAC
>NW_015681494.1:0-209 GCF_001515625.1 Sinocyclocheilus rhinocerous
GAACCCTTTTCACAAAATATTTACTTTAAGTTTGAGAAATATTAACATAAAATCACGTTTATGGTTCTTGGCATGTTTAAGGTCACATGACGTGCACTTTTTTTATTTATTTTTTTTATTATACATTTGATTTTATTATTGGTTTCTTGTTAACTCTCAAACCCCCTGCCCTCACAAACTCCATTTTGTGAAACCAAGGTATAATCCAA
>NW_015681495.1:0-209 GCF_001515625.1 Sinocyclocheilus rhinocerous
TATTATGATTATGGTTTATATTCATGTGTTTTTTGTTTAAGTTGGAAAATGTTCAGTAAATATATATTTAAAACAAATAATAATAAAATATCAACATGTCAAGGCTCCCTGGAGCAGAAAAAAATCTTCCATATTTACAAATGAAAGCAGTCTGCACGTTCCCTTTTTGCCCAGCCAAATACTCTTTCACAATGCAAAATAATCCTGCT
>NW_015681496.1:0-208 GCF_001515625.1 Sinocyclocheilus rhinocerous
TGCAGAGGGGCAGGAGGGGGACCCCACACCCCCCCCTCGTCCTCTCCTCAGCTGTCCTGCTCTACAATGGCCTGAGCATCTTTTGTAGAATTAACGGTTTGTAGGAGCAGCGGAACAATGTATGAGAAGAGAGGAGCACGGGGTTCCCACACACAGCCTCCACATGCCCACACACACACACACACACACACACACACACACACACACA
>NW_015681497.1:0-209 GCF_001515625.1 Sinocyclocheilus rhinocerous
AAACAGAAGAAGCACTTCCTGTGCTGTAGAGCCATCCACTCGCCACACACCATTAAAAAAAACTTTTTCATTACTCGAAATAAAATAAACATTAAAATAAAATATTAAAAACTTATTTTATTTGAGCTATTCCTGAACAAAATCAACAAATTCAAACCAAAATTAAAATATAAAAATAAAATCAGATTCAAAATATTAAGAACAAACTA
>NW_015681498.1:0-209 GCF_001515625.1 Sinocyclocheilus rhinocerous
TATTTGGTCCAAATGACTTTTGGGTTTCATTAAAATAATTTTATGATTATTGACTGATAAATATGGTTTTTAGATTTAACTATTATGGTCTCATTGGTTTCAAATGACCTTTAGGTTTTATTTTATTTGGATGACTTTCCAGTAAAAGTCCTCAGTCAGGACTTTTTTATGATTATTGGTTGATCAATATGGATTTTTTGACTGAACTA
>NW_015681499.1:0-209 GCF_001515625.1 Sinocyclocheilus rhinocerous
TATTTGTACTATGTACATGCTTGCTATAGAATCACACTGTTAGCTTAGCTACATGCTAATGTCAAACAGTTAAAATAAGTTGTGAGCTGAATCTACATATATATGTTCTATATATTATTCAGTACTGAAAAGTAGCAATAAAAAGTTCAATCTCATTAAAAATGTCATTAAAATCACAATGTTAGCATAGCTACATGCTAATTCAAACA
>NW_015681500.1:0-209 GCF_001515625.1 Sinocyclocheilus rhinocerous
TATTCATGCAACAATACATATTACTGTTATAGTTTTTATTAATAATCATTGCTGTATTGATGATAACTTTGTCTAGTGCTCTTATGAAGGTTTTTAGCATGACTCTGTGAAAATTTAACTACAATAATGAATGGCATAGCATAGACTAGGATTAGCATAGCATAGCATAGGCTATTTCATTTCATTCTGTAACCTACTTGTTCTACAGA
>NW_015681501.1:0-209 GCF_001515625.1 Sinocyclocheilus rhinocerous
TTTTTTTTATATAGTTGCTGATTTGGTTCTAATCACTTGCTGTGGTTTTCAGTATTTTTAGGGCTTTATGTAAACTGTTTATTTTTGTTTTCCTAAATTCTGTGTCTTCCAAAAAATTTTGGGGATTCAATTTTAATTTAAAAATTATGGTAATCAAACAAATTCATACAACTATAACAATTTATCTTAAAATGTAACCAAATAAAAAA
>NW_015681502.1:0-209 GCF_001515625.1 Sinocyclocheilus rhinocerous
CATTTGGAATTTGCCCCGTGAACCGTACGGTACGAATACGTGTACGTTACACCCTTAATATATATATATTAGTGCTGGGCAACGATTAAAAAATTTTAATCGCTATTAATCGCATTGTTATGCACAAAATTTAATAATGAATTCAAAAGTAGTGTATTGTGCATTTTTTTCCATTTAAAAGTACTGCTATATGAACAAAAGTGCAATAA
>NW_015681503.1:0-209 GCF_001515625.1 Sinocyclocheilus rhinocerous
TATGTGCCAAACTCCTCCTCTTCCAGTCTGATGCCAACAAAAACCCCACTCATATCTACACGTTTTAAACCAAACATTACATTTAGACTAATAAATGTGAGATCTGCTTATGCAGGTCCACAGAAGATTATGAAGAGCATTTTATGGTGCATAGACCTTATGTAAAATTAAAATTTATTGTGATGAGCACTAAATAATTAAAACTTCTT
>NW_015681504.1:0-209 GCF_001515625.1 Sinocyclocheilus rhinocerous
TAGAAAATCATGCCAGAGAAGCTCAGCTATATGAATTTATTGTGGCACTCCTGCTTCCATACATCAGCATTATTAGACAGACTTCATCCATCCACACTCGCTCTCCCCTTCAGAGCTCTGACAGATACACAAAACCATTATGGCATGTATAAACCTCTAGTTCTTGATCTTTTCGGTCATGACATGTACAACAAAAACAAGAGAGATCA
>NW_015681505.1:0-209 GCF_001515625.1 Sinocyclocheilus rhinocerous
TATATATATATATATATATATATATATATATGATCATATTTATCATTTATATATTATAAATTCTTTATAATATTTTGTAATATTATATGCAAATAAAATTATGAATAATATGTGAATATATGAAATATGAATAATTATGTATAAATTACATGCAAAATATATGAAGAATTTGGTTCCAAAACGCGATAAACGCCATTTAAAAAAAAAAA
>NW_015681506.1:0-209 GCF_001515625.1 Sinocyclocheilus rhinocerous
TATGTAAATGCAGTTTAGAGAGCAATCTGGATTTATTTTCATTGCCCCCTCCTCTCTTGCAGCGACACAGGTCTATTATCAACACAGACACGTAGTCCTCTGCACTAGCACGTTTAATTATACAAATTCAGTATTGTCACATTGTAATCTTCTCTGAGGGGACGATAGGAAGGAAATTTTCACAGGGCAAGACAGGAAAACTAGAAAAA
>NW_015681507.1:0-209 GCF_001515625.1 Sinocyclocheilus rhinocerous
TATATATATATATATATATATATAATCTTTGTTGTTATTTTGAAACTTTATTTACATTATGTTTACATCAATTCATTTAGCAGACGGACATTTACAAATGAGAATAACATAAACTGAAGCATTTTGATGTGTGATGAGAGTAGAATATGAATAGGAGTGTTGTACTGTTGTGAAGAAGAAAAAAGCGTGTGAGAGATAAATAGCACTGC
>NW_015681508.1:0-209 GCF_001515625.1 Sinocyclocheilus rhinocerous
TTAAAAAAATAAAAACAATAAAAAATCTTACTAACCCCAAACTCATCCATAAAACTCTAAGCAGTATACATAGTAGAGAGTAAATAGCAAGCGACGTATGGTAGTATGCTTTTCCAAATATAGCCCGGCATTCCCTCGTGAGCATTTCGCTTTGAACGAACACATCCAATGAAAACACAGATGGTCAGGAATTCAGCAGGGTAATCTGA
>NW_015681509.1:0-209 GCF_001515625.1 Sinocyclocheilus rhinocerous
CACTTCAGTGAAGGCAGCAGATGCCCCTGTCTTGCGTGCAGAGATTACAGTCCTACTGGCGAAGGATGTGATAGAGCCGGTCCCTCCAGCTGACATGAGGATGGGGTTTTACAGCCCTTAATTCATTGTGCCCAGGAAAGGCGGTGGGTTAAGACCAATCTTGGATCTGTGCGTCTTGAACCGGGCCCTTCACAAGCTTCCATTCAAGA
>NW_015681510.1:0-209 GCF_001515625.1 Sinocyclocheilus rhinocerous
CCCTTTCTGAGGAAAGGCTTTGTTTATGTCTGTCACTTCCTTGGTACTCTCCCACCAGGTGGACAGGCATGCGCCTCGGCACGGCGTGATTGGATTTCGTACCCCAATGTGCCCCCTAGGGGGTGCAGCGTCTCGTTCCCTAGAAGGGGAATGTCTCGGGTTACGCATGTAACCATGGTTCCCCGTGAGGGAACGAGACGCTGCGCCCC
>NW_015681511.1:0-209 GCF_001515625.1 Sinocyclocheilus rhinocerous
TAGAGTCTCCTGACAGATAACATTTTTGCCTATAATATATTTTTTAAAAATTATATCATTTACCAAATATTGAAGGAATGATCAGGGTTTCACTCATTTAACTCAAATTTCAACCAGGATTATTATAGCTAACTACAAATGAAACTATTAAAACATTTAGCTAGCTGAAATAAAATGTATATGACAAAGTTAACAGAATTAAAATAAAA
>NW_015681512.1:0-209 GCF_001515625.1 Sinocyclocheilus rhinocerous
TAGTAAATGTCCACAAAAACATGGTGTTACCATTGTAAATGTCCATAAAAACATGGTGTTGCCATAGTAAATGTCCATAAAAACCATGGTATTACCATAATAAATGGTGTTACCAACAACATGGTGTTACCATAGTAAATGCCTAGGACACATGGCGTTGCCGTTGTGAATATGCAGAAAACATGGTGTAACCCTAGTAATAGTTCACA
>NW_015681513.1:0-209 GCF_001515625.1 Sinocyclocheilus rhinocerous
AAATCAAAACATTAAATCAAATCAAGGGCTTGCGAATCAGAATCAATTTGAATCTGAAAATGCACCCAAATGAATCAGAATTAAACAAATATTAAATCAAATCAAGTCAAAAATTTTATCAAATTAAGTATTCAATTAAATCAATGGCTTATGAATCAAAATAAAGTCAAATCTGTAAATGTACTCAAATGAATCAGATCAGAATCAAA
>NW_015681514.1:0-209 GCF_001515625.1 Sinocyclocheilus rhinocerous
TGAGCCCTTACCTAGACAGTGCTGTCTCCCCTCTTTGGGTCGTAAATAGACAGCCCACTCTTTGTGGTCTGGGTAGTTTCAGTCGGTCCCCATTCTGGTAGCCCTTCCCACGCAGGGGCGGACTTACCTATTAGGCAAAGGTAGGCGACCGCCTTAGGCCCCCCAAAGCCAAGGGCCCCCTAAAATGCTTTTCATATAGGAGATGCGCA
>NW_015681515.1:0-209 GCF_001515625.1 Sinocyclocheilus rhinocerous
TAGGAGAGAGGTCAAGGGAGCTGAGAGTTCACTATAGTTACAGATAAATCGACGGTAGAAGTTTGCAAACCCCAGGAAGCGCTGAAGATCCTTGATGGTAAAGGGTTGTGGCCAATTCTTCACCGCTTCCACTTTGGTTTGATCCATTTGGATACCTTCTGGCATGATGATGTAGCCAAGGAACTGGATGGTAGGTTGGTGGAACTCAC
>NW_015681516.1:0-209 GCF_001515625.1 Sinocyclocheilus rhinocerous
CACTTCTGATTAATTTAATGCATCCTTGCTGAATAAAAGTATTAAAAAACTGACTTTATACCATTACTGAGATATAGAATTACTTATATCGTGACATTTTGGTCATAGGTATTCACATCTAAAGTAGCACATAATGTTTTAGTAGCATGATTATTTATCAGACTTAGTTCATGAACTATAAATACTACTAGCAACTGCTCATCTTTGCA
>NW_015681517.1:0-209 GCF_001515625.1 Sinocyclocheilus rhinocerous
TGATGAAAACAAACCAAAAGATAAGATTATTCATATCAAGTAAATTATCAATCTGGAATCAGTGCAAAAACACCTTTAAACTATGTAACATTCAGTTAAAAATCCAACACACAAATCAGTAAAACCTAATATCATAAATGAATAGATCTGATTCTTATGACCTTATAAGCCGAAATCGTTGTTAAACAGCCAATGGACACACAGCTGTA
>NW_015681518.1:0-209 GCF_001515625.1 Sinocyclocheilus rhinocerous
TCAAGACACCATTTAAAATACTGGTAAATATTTTATAAAAAAAAATCATGAAACTGCATGATTATACGCCTGATACTTTTGAATCAAAAAATGTTTTTTATATTGTGATGCCAGTAAAAAAGCTTTTGAAGTCATACAAAGAGCTTTTTATTCTCTAGTTCTTCAGAAAACAAACTGGTCCTGGTTATTTTGAATGTCTCTCTTATCTG
>NW_015681519.1:0-209 GCF_001515625.1 Sinocyclocheilus rhinocerous
TCAATCGTTGTTGTGGTGTCAGGTATAGTTGTGGTTGCTGCATCAATTGTTGACATTTGTGCTGTAGTTAATGATTTTGGAGGGTTCGTTGTGGAAGCCAAAATTGTTGCTTCAGTAGTTGTTGTGGTGTCAAAAAGAGTTGTGGTGGATGCATCAGTGGTTGGCATTAGAGGGGTGGTTGTGGAATCCAAAGTTGTTGTTGCATCAGT
>NW_015681520.1:0-209 GCF_001515625.1 Sinocyclocheilus rhinocerous
CTCCTGTGTTATTTATGTTTTATATTTGAAATTGTTAGACTTTGTAAATTTATTTTGCCTGTTGTTTATTTTTCTGCAGTTGTTATTATTTAAAAAAAACTAGGAACGTTTTTACTCAAAGTATAGTAATGGACATAATTTATTTATCAAATATCACTTTAAAAGATGTAGGGCTGCAACAACTAATCGATAAAATCGATTATTATCGA
>NW_015681521.1:0-209 GCF_001515625.1 Sinocyclocheilus rhinocerous
CTTCAGTGTCACATGATCCTTCAGAAATAATTTTAATATGCCAATTTGTTTCTCAAGACATATTTCTGATTATTATCTGTGTTAAAAACAGTTGTGATGCTTACTTTTTTGTGGAAACTGTGATACTTTCAGGATTCTTTGATGAATAGGAAGTTTATTTGAATTAGAAATCTTTTGTAACATCAAAAGTAGGGATGTTCATTTTAACC
>NW_015681522.1:0-209 GCF_001515625.1 Sinocyclocheilus rhinocerous
AACAAACAAACAAAGGTGTGCTGCTGTGGAGAATGGTTCCCCTAATAGAAGAGAGGGTGTTGGTTCCATTTCTCCAGGGCAGATCCAGGTGCATGTTGATTCGAGGCAGCATCACGTAATGTAGGCAAAAAACAAGAATTTCATTCTAAATGTCCAAAGTGCCAATTTCCTCCAGGTACTGGAAGGCAGCATTATAATTAGAAATGACC
>NW_015681523.1:0-209 GCF_001515625.1 Sinocyclocheilus rhinocerous
GGAAGAAACCAAATAAGTTCCATTCTTGAAGGAATGCTATAAAGTTGTAACTTGAAGATGTACAGACCACAAAAGGTAGGTCACTCATAATAATGTGTTGAGGCTATTTTTCCTTATGTTTCCACATGTCCCTTAAAGTTACAAAGTATCTCGTATTTTTCTTCTTCTTCTTCTTCTTTTTTAAAAATATTAATCTGAGTACTTTTACA
>NW_015681524.1:0-209 GCF_001515625.1 Sinocyclocheilus rhinocerous
TCACAAAATTCTATCCTTTTTTTGAAGTAAAACAATTGAAAGTGGGGGGAAACTTGCATTAGAAAATTCATAAAATACCAACAGATAAAAAATCTAAACCTGACTGGCTCTGTTAGAAATCTAATAATGGGCCGTGGTTGGATCTTCCATCAGAACAATAATCAAAAACAAACATCAAAATCAACACAAAAATGTGTCACTGAGCACAA
>NW_015681525.1:0-209 GCF_001515625.1 Sinocyclocheilus rhinocerous
AGTAAAGCCTGATTTGTACTAGACACTGACACTTTCTGAACAAACTGATCCAGTTTCATCACTTTCAGATGACTCTCAATTACTAGTGTGTGAACAAACCTTGTGTTTAATTATCAGTCAGCTTCACGGAAACTCTCAGACACTGTGAAATCCAAAGGGACCATGTTTAATTCTGACTGAAAGCTGAGTGCAGTGAGAATCAAGCGTCC
>NW_015681526.1:0-209 GCF_001515625.1 Sinocyclocheilus rhinocerous
GACTCAAATCATGGCTAGACTGTAGTGCTTAAAAAGGAGAGCTGTTTCAATAGTACACTCACCTGTTCCCTGTTTGCATTGTTGTTATGATCCAGAGCAGCAAGCATGGAAGCATGAATCATCACATCATATCCAAAATGTGTTCTCTTCGGAAGGTATTTGAAGTACATGGAGTGGTACACCTGAAACAAATATGTAAAAATGTTAAA
>NW_015681527.1:0-209 GCF_001515625.1 Sinocyclocheilus rhinocerous
ATGGTTGAAATGTTGAACTGTCATTTTCTAGCAATATCTTTTCATGAATTAGTTTCAGGGATATTTCTAAAAGTCTAAATTATTGAACATTCATGTGTCCACATGTCATTTGAGTTGTTCATCATGTTTGTCATAAGTGTGTTTCTTTTAAGGCTTCAATTGTCCTTTTTTGTCTTTTTCATCAGCTAGATTGAGGTTTCCTACTGACA
>NW_015681528.1:0-209 GCF_001515625.1 Sinocyclocheilus rhinocerous
ATATAAATATAATGTTTTTTCAGTGCCCAATTCGCTCTCTTTTTTAAGGGTTATATATAAATGTTTGAAATGAACTTACACTATAGATCACTGTAATTACGCTTAGTTTTTATTTTTTCTATTCATTTGTTAATAAAATAAATGCAATGCACATTTATAATGAATTTAATATATCTCTTCTATAAAGAGAATGGTTTTGAAAAGAAAAC
>NW_015681529.1:0-209 GCF_001515625.1 Sinocyclocheilus rhinocerous
TTGTGCCCATATTTGGTTATGTTCCTGTTCTCATTATTAGTTAATCACCTTCATTGTGTTCACCTGTCTGCCCCTTGTTATCTGCCCTATTTTAGTTCCTGTCCATTGAGTTAGAGTTTGTTGGTTATTGCTTATGTCTCCCTGTGTGTGTGTTGGACTTCTTCATCATTTTTGGATTATATTAAATGGATTATTCTCTTCAATCGTCA
>NW_015681530.1:0-209 GCF_001515625.1 Sinocyclocheilus rhinocerous
TCATGAGTCAGTTTTATAGCGCTATTGCTTCACTTCGAACCACTTTTTTTTGTGCTTTATTTTTCTTCTCTGTATCTTTTTTTGAAATCTCTTTCTTTGAGTTCAGTTCAGTTTGGTACAGTTTATATTATGAGAAACGGTCAAAAGTCAAATAATAGGCTAATAATAAAGTAGTCAAGTCAATCAAGTTATCAGTAGTGTAAAAAAAA
>NW_015681531.1:0-209 GCF_001515625.1 Sinocyclocheilus rhinocerous
TCACTGACGAGCTGCGCAAAAAATCGCGCGAATATGAACGTGGCTATTTTTATTTGCGACTGAAGCGCCCGCACTGTCGAGCCTTGTGTTTGTCTGTGAAATATCCACCGCGTCTCTGCAGCGCACGTGGGAATTCAACATCAGTGGGAGTAAACAGTTCTTGCGCACACTAGGGGTTGCACCGACTAATCGACTAGTCGACTTCAATG
>NW_015681532.1:0-209 GCF_001515625.1 Sinocyclocheilus rhinocerous
TCATGATATGTCACCTTTAATTTAATGTTATTGCATTTTATTATTCTTTAGTTTATTGTACATTTTGTAATTTTTTTTAGTTTCTTATTTATAATTGTTTATTTATATTTATATGCATTTATAGTTTATTTATTATAATTATAATAGTATGTAGTTATAAAAATAATTACCGTATTGACCTGAATATAAGACGATGTTTTTTTCTTGGA
>NW_015681533.1:0-209 GCF_001515625.1 Sinocyclocheilus rhinocerous
TAATAATGTATTAATTTCTATAATATAATAATTTCTTAATTTAAATTAAAATATTAATAAATACATCCCTGATAATCCCGGGTTACTACGGTCATGCAGGTTTGTTTACGCATTAAACTCATGGCCACGAGAAAAATATTTCGTTCCCTCAACATAGCATCTCCTGGCCACGACAAAATTAAGTGAACCGAACAGGTCCCCTCGCCATC
>NW_015681534.1:0-209 GCF_001515625.1 Sinocyclocheilus rhinocerous
TTTGGCTAATTTGATTATGCTTTCAGCTACAAATAAGAGTGTTCACCCAGTAATTATGTTGTAATTCACTCAGTGTTTTTTGAACTTTCATTGTATGGATAAAAACAGCTCAAATTGTCATCTTTTATGTTTCTGAAAGAAATTCATACATGTTTAGAACAACGTGATGGTGCAGTCTTAAAAATCAAAGTTCTTTATTGACATCTATG
>NW_015681535.1:0-209 GCF_001515625.1 Sinocyclocheilus rhinocerous
TTTGGCTAATTTGATTATGCTTTCAGCTACAAATAAGAGTGTTCATCCAGTAATTATGTTGTAATTCACTCAGTGTTTTTTGAACTTTCATTGTATGGATAAAAACAGCTCAAAATGTCATCTTTTATGTTTCTGAAAGAAATTCATACATGTTTAGAACAACATGATGGTGCAGTCTTAAAAATCAAAGTTCTTTATTGACATCTATG
>NW_015681536.1:0-209 GCF_001515625.1 Sinocyclocheilus rhinocerous
ATGTAACAAATTATTATTATTAAACCTATTAAAATGATTATTAAACCTTCTCTCTTTAGTCAACGGTTGGAGGTTCGAGCTCCAACGGTTGGAGGTTCTGGTGGGCGTTCTGGTTGACTCAGGAAAGTTGCTTTGGATAACATTTTCTATTTTTGTATGTATATAAGTCTGTGCGTATACTGTTATTTGAATTTATATGTTTACATAAA
>NW_015681537.1:0-209 GCF_001515625.1 Sinocyclocheilus rhinocerous
TCAGATGTGGACACAAGAGATTCAGTGCAGAGGAAATGAATCTCATATTTCATTCTGTTCAGTATCATCACTCAAACACAACTGCACCTTTGACAACATTGTGGGCCTGATCTGCTCTGGTTAAGTATCAATATTCAGCATCTCTTCATTTGTTTTTGATACTAGGTCATGTCTTAGGTTTGAGTTATAATGTGATCAATCTAATGACA
>NW_015681538.1:0-209 GCF_001515625.1 Sinocyclocheilus rhinocerous
GATGAGAACGGCAGTGGAGAACAGCCACAACAGGAGGAGAAAGACATGAATGCAAGATCTAGACAAAGTGAGAAAAGCAGCTTCACCACTTCCATACAGTATCAGCAAACGCAGGACCGAGAAGAAGAGGAGAAACGACCGGAGGGGAGGAGAAGCGCTGAGAAACGAACAGAGATCAGTGAGAGGGTTAGCAGTCAGAGACCAGAGGA
>NW_015681539.1:0-209 GCF_001515625.1 Sinocyclocheilus rhinocerous
TCAGCAAGCCGACGTGCAAACTGCCGCGAATGAAACAAAGTAAGATGCAGATGGTCAACACACAATCATCTTCATTAAAAGTATTAAGACAAACTTATACAAACAAGTAAGACAAACGCGCCGGCGCCCTGGTTAAACTCCGCGCGTGCGGCTTTCGAACTGCTCTCCCAAGCATTCATCTCACGAATGTCCGTTCCCTTCCTAACAAA
>NW_015681540.1:0-209 GCF_001515625.1 Sinocyclocheilus rhinocerous
TCCAGAATGGAGAAAGCAATACAATTACAGACACCTGGACTGTGAAGATAACTAAGGATTGTGCGAAAAATGAGTCATGAGACGATGTGATATCAAGCATTAGCAAGAAGGAGCTAGAACAGCTAAAGGACATTCTACTGACATACTGAGAGTGGACAGTGGGGCGTTATTATAATGCTGGTATCACACAATTTTTGACTAAAGAGGTT
>NW_015681541.1:0-209 GCF_001515625.1 Sinocyclocheilus rhinocerous
TCAGGCAACTGAACACAAGATAACATGACAGCGTTTGTTATTGCATTTCGTCTGCGCGCTCTGAGGCGCATGTAGGAAAAAAAGAGAAAGCCATTTAATACTTTTCGCCAGTTTCCCAAGAAGTGACGATTTTATTGGGATGGAAACAGTGAAGAATTCGCAACTTTTGGAAACCTAGCTAGTGTTGTGAATGCAGAATTATCTAGTAC
>NW_015681542.1:0-209 GCF_001515625.1 Sinocyclocheilus rhinocerous
ACTGGAGGGTGGGATCCACCGCAGGGGGCTGCAGGAACAACCCAGGTAAATCAAACCAACCACGATGTGCTTGAAACTAAAAACTGTTGTTTGATCCACCATCTGACCGTTTGGTTCATCCTCTCCAGCAACATTCTGCTCAAACCCTCAGTTTGTGATCAAGCTGGAGGAAGAAGATGATGATCCTCTTGATGGAGAGGACGGCTGCA
>NW_015681543.1:0-209 GCF_001515625.1 Sinocyclocheilus rhinocerous
CAATATTATGCAGAGATTTACAAATATGATCTGTAGAAAAGAAAAAAGCAGCACTGTTTCTCTGATGAGTGTGGAAAGTTTCTTCGTTCAGATAAAAAGTGACAGTTTTTCCAGGTTTTCTAAAATAATAAGTCATAAACTGTCTCAAAGTTCATGCAAATTATTGGTTGAAAATATTATACATGGCCTCCCTCTAAGTGCTACATAGA
>NW_015681544.1:0-209 GCF_001515625.1 Sinocyclocheilus rhinocerous
TCCAGGTTCTACGTCAGAACTCCAGCTCATGCGTCAGCAGCACCAGTGCTGTTGTGGTACTCTCATGAACATGTGTCGAAGACTGATGAAGAGAAGTGAAGAAACTGACCCATCGCAGGGAGCTTGATTGACAGGCAATCTGACCAATCATAATGCTGATTTCGCCATTTTGTCCGACAAACAAATCAGACAGGGGAGTAAATTAACTT
>NW_015681545.1:0-209 GCF_001515625.1 Sinocyclocheilus rhinocerous
TATTTTTGATCAAATAAATGCAGCCTTGGTAAGCAGAAAAGACATCTTTAAAAACATTTTTTTTAAAAAACAACATCAAATGTTTAAACATTAAACATCAAATGTTGTGACTGTGCAGTTCACTTGTGGATCTCAACGCAGTGTATTTTGTAAGGCTGCATAATGTGTGTCTAATGATGGTGTTTGTACAAGAATCAGCCAGTAATGAC
>NW_015681546.1:0-209 GCF_001515625.1 Sinocyclocheilus rhinocerous
TCTACAATCAATTCAAAATCTCTTATCTACTCAAAAAGAGCAAAATATCAAAGGCCAGACAGGTCACACAGACACCTGTGCATGGCCCTGCAAAGCTTTGCTGTCTGTCCCCCATCCCCCATCCACAGGGCAAAGCTGGGGGTCGTTTTCACACCCTGCTGTTACCTCACTTTTGCAAAGTATAACTGTACAAAAAAGCATGCATGTAT
>NW_015681547.1:0-209 GCF_001515625.1 Sinocyclocheilus rhinocerous
AATATCAACAAAACGTTGTGCTTTTATAAAATAAAGAAAATAAACATGATGCGCTTTCTGCCGTGTCGGTCTTGAACAGGAGCGCTTCACAAAAATGAACTGATACTCAGCGAATACATGCCTCACAGACATGATAAATATATCTACAGAAAGCTTTAAATTACTACCGTATTGACCCGAATATAAGACGTTTTTTTTCTTGGAAATAC
>NW_015681548.1:0-209 GCF_001515625.1 Sinocyclocheilus rhinocerous
GAGAATAGTGTTAATATACAAGATCTAGGAATGAATATGACATAACATGGCTGAACCAAAAGAGATATACACTAGTGTTCAAAAGTTTGGGGTCAGTATGTTTTTTTTTTTAGCATAGTCCCTCTCCGAGGCTGCGTTTTGTCAAAAATACAGTTAAAAAAAACAAAAAAAACCCCAGTAATATTGTTAAATATTATTACAATTTAAAA
>NW_015681549.1:0-209 GCF_001515625.1 Sinocyclocheilus rhinocerous
TCTCTTTTATCCACATCTCTGTCTGCAACATTACAACCATGAACAAAATAATCATGGCATTTTTTTTAAGATACCTTAAAGTACAATGTACATATCGTGGTGTATGGTAGTGATGGGAAACTGAGGCTTTCTGAACTGTTTGAGGCTTTCATCAAATTGTGCCTAAAAACGGTTCATTACTCGAAGCTTTTTAACACAGTGCGCATTAG
>NW_015681550.1:0-209 GCF_001515625.1 Sinocyclocheilus rhinocerous
AACTGACTTTTTATTCAGTTTAAAAAGGGTCATGAGATAAGGAATCAAATTTTCTTTTAACATATAAGAGCTTGTACTATAAAAGCATACTGTAAGTTTCAGACTTGAAAAATTCATAATCACTGCTAAAATAACTTGTTGAAACCATGCTGCCAAAACAACTCGTTTTTCTCATTAGTCCTTTTGTTAATGTAAACAGAGTGGTCTAA
>NW_015681551.1:0-209 GCF_001515625.1 Sinocyclocheilus rhinocerous
TCTTGTCTTACAGGTGGATAAATTGGTGCCATGTCAGGTAAGTTCAAATATTCAGACTCTGGGTCCTTATAACTTGGAGTAGATGGAACTGGAAACCTCTGCATTTCAAGTCTGTGAACACGTTCAGGAAGATCTTCCATCACATCAATCTCCGTTACCTTAGAAGGATGCAACTCTTTATCATTAGCCATTGCTGGTGGAGGTGGTAA
>NW_015681552.1:0-209 GCF_001515625.1 Sinocyclocheilus rhinocerous
TGCCCGTGTTTCCTTGTTTTGCCTTGCCTTGCCTTTGTGTATTTTAGATCTTGGACTGTTTATCTGGTTTTTATGATTGTTTTGCTGACTGCCCTGACCATTGCCTGTTTACGGATTACTCTTTGTCTTTACCTGGGATATTATTGTTTGCTGGTACTATACGAATTTACGAATAAAGCCTGCATTTGGATCCTCAACTCCGTTGTCAC
>NW_015681553.1:0-209 GCF_001515625.1 Sinocyclocheilus rhinocerous
TCTTGGGCACCTGCTGACCTCCATATTTAATGGTGATGGTGTGTATGCCATGAAAGAGAGGGGTGTAGGTGACAGAGAATGTTCCATCATTGTTATTTTGAATGCAAACTTCAGCTTGAGCCCCTGAATCCGACACAATCTCAATGGTGAGTTCAGCCTCTCCAGCTCTACTGCAGTCCACTGTGAAAGTGGCCACCTCACCAGCTTTA
>NW_015681554.1:0-209 GCF_001515625.1 Sinocyclocheilus rhinocerous
TCTTCCTCCTCTTTTCCCCCCTCATCCACCTCCACCTCCACCTCCTCCTCCACCTCTTCCCATTTTACCTCTTCAGGAGGATCTAGAAGATGTAATGGGAGTATTAGATGTAGCATCTTAAATTCAAGTGTAGCTGCCACTGTTTTGGTAATGTTATTTTTCCCCCCTCTCTGCAGTTTTTTGCCGATGATGAAGAAGATTTTTAATAA
>NW_015681555.1:0-209 GCF_001515625.1 Sinocyclocheilus rhinocerous
AAGTTGAATGCTCAGTAAAGACCAGCTGACTCTGGAGTTTTTTTTTGTTTTGTTTTCAATTTAGACATGTCTGAAAATGGTGTATCTGAGTGGGTTAATACTTTGTAAATAGTTCATCCATTTCCACCAGTTTGACCTGTTCAGGCAGATGTGAGGGCCATTTACAAACATAAGCGGGCATTGACAGGGTAATCAGTCAATCATAGTTC
>NW_015681556.1:0-209 GCF_001515625.1 Sinocyclocheilus rhinocerous
TCTGTCATTATGTGGGTGCAACAGAACACTGAGAAGCCAACCGGAAGCCACAAATCACCCTTTATCACCCCAACCCTGTTCTGATGACGACATCAGTTGTGATTGGCTGCTTTTTCCCTGAATTGATAGAGACCAACATATCAGATAAATTACATTTTAATACAACCAAGACTTAATTTATTTAGCTAGTTGTGCTGTTGTATTTTTAA
>NW_015681557.1:0-209 GCF_001515625.1 Sinocyclocheilus rhinocerous
GAGGAAGAGTTCGCCAAACTTCGTCCTCTTCAAGGACGTTGGATGCTATATAAAGCAACTGGTAAATATGGGGATTTTGAGCTTGTTTGAAGAGCTCAGTTCACTTCAGTTAAGATTATCTGCCAATTAGGATCCATTCATTATCTACATACAAATTCTGTTGCAGGAGGAAGTGGCCAGAGAAGAATGACCCTAATCTCCATGGACAC
>NW_015681558.1:0-209 GCF_001515625.1 Sinocyclocheilus rhinocerous
ATAAACTATATTGTCGCAGTCGAGTGTTTATTTTCTTTGTTTTATGATTCAAAAAGTTTATATGTTATGTTTACGCAGTTACAGATATAATAGTGATGCCTTTGTCTATATAAGGGATTTCCTGGAGGGTAATGAGTTCTCTACTTCTGTGACTGGATGTGTGTATTTTCTGTGCGAGGGCGCCCTCTGGCGTCCAGTATGAATGAAAC
>NW_015681559.1:0-209 GCF_001515625.1 Sinocyclocheilus rhinocerous
TCCTTGGCCGTGGCAGGACAGACAGTGTGTTCATGAACGGCCTCCATGGCCGTGACAGTAAAGACAGTGAGCTCGTGAACAGCCTCTGTGGCTGTGACAGGGCAGACAGTGAATTCATGAACGGCCTCTGTGGCCATGACAGGGCAGACAGTGAATTCATGAATGGCCTCCGTGGCCGTGACAGGGCAGGCAGTGAGTTTGTGAACGGC
>NW_015681560.1:0-209 GCF_001515625.1 Sinocyclocheilus rhinocerous
TCTGGATCACGTGAGACTGGAAATCACAAACATAATCAGATTATCTTCATTGTTTTGGATTTGTTTTATGTTCTCAATCTATAACACATTCTGTCGTTTACACACATTCACACATCTGTAAACTTTCATCTTACAGAAAATCTGATGAATCTGTCTGAATGTGGAACTTTAAGACAGGTGTGTGAAGACTAGAATTTCCATAATGAACA
>NW_015681561.1:0-209 GCF_001515625.1 Sinocyclocheilus rhinocerous
TCTGGTTGCTCTGGAGTCACTGGATTAAATTGGAAAGTCCTTTTCAGTTTTTGCCAGCTGTTAATCCCTCCTCATTTGCGTAACGTTACTGCCATTAGTCAGGCAGGAGTAGAGCGTGTGAAGGCCAGCAGCAATCATACCTCGTAAATGCAATATTCAGGGCGTTATGATGTTGATATGACAAATATAATTAAATCGTTTTGGTCATA
>NW_015681562.1:0-208 GCF_001515625.1 Sinocyclocheilus rhinocerous
TTTTTTTTTTTGTCAGTGAATTCTGCCTTTAAATAAAACTAAGACTTCTGAAGTTTGCTGTTAAGGACAAGAGGAATGAGAAAGAACTGAACAACACTTTGTCCTGCAGTGCTGTGTTATTTGTTCCAGTAATAGAGATGGATGGCAGAGGGGTCAGTGTTTGGTTCTACACACACACACACACACACACACACACACACACACACAC
>NW_015681563.1:0-209 GCF_001515625.1 Sinocyclocheilus rhinocerous
TTTCTCAGTATTTAGATTTTTTTGCACCCTCAGATTCCACATTTTAAAATAGTGGTATCTCGGGCAAATATTGTCCTATCCTTACAAACCATACATCAATGGAAAACTTATTTATTCAGCTTTTAGATGATGTATAAATCTAGGGCTGCACAATTAATCAAATGCGTCAGTAAAGCCAGTTCTGTGATTAGTAGTAAATCTCCATCACC
>NW_015681564.1:0-209 GCF_001515625.1 Sinocyclocheilus rhinocerous
TCGACGTCGCTTCCCTCAGCCAGTAGCCACTTGCGACATGAGTCCTGGAGCCGTTGGGCCAGCACGAAGGGTCGGCCGATCTCGCCCAGGTCCAGCGAACGGAATCGCTGGCGATGTTGCTCCAGGCTTCAGCCGACCCGCTGGATGATGGCCCTTTTGAGATCATCAAAGACCAGGAGGTTCCGCACGGGCAGTTGCTGAGCAGCCAC
>NW_015681565.1:0-209 GCF_001515625.1 Sinocyclocheilus rhinocerous
CTGTACAGTACTGTCAGTGCAAACCTGAGCTTACATCTTAGCTCTCGCTCGTCTGGTCAGAAACAAAGATCCCAGACAAAAACAAGCTCTCAAAGAAGCAACTCTTCTCGCAATGCCGTCGCTGCTGTGCGGAGCAGTTTATGCATCATTACTGTGATCCTCCGTGACTGTGCTTGTGTGAATGGATGTTCCCAGTCTCTCAGCTCTCA
>NW_015681566.1:0-209 GCF_001515625.1 Sinocyclocheilus rhinocerous
CTGTACAGTACTGTCAGTGCAAACCTGAGCTTACATCTTAGCTCTGGCTCGTCTGGTCAGAAACAAAGATCCCAGACAAAAACAAGCTCTCAAAGAAGCAACTCTTCTCGCAGTGCCGTCGCTGCTGTGCGGAGCAGTTTATGCATCATTACTGTGATCCTCCATGACTGTGCTTGTGTGAATGGATGTTCCCAGTCTCTCAGCTCTCA
>NW_015681567.1:0-209 GCF_001515625.1 Sinocyclocheilus rhinocerous
GGACGTGAACATTATATTTTACATTGCTTAGTGTGATATTGCTCCCAATGAGTGCTTAAAAAACCACAGCAAGCTGGAAAGTGGTGCAGATTATGACTAAATAGATTTAAAAGCCTTGAAACTCCTGGGCAAATAGATAATGCAACTATTTTCTAGGTAATAATTAATAAGCGCAGCAGCAGTAAGTAAGCACACCATGCAGTTGTTGA
>NW_015681568.1:0-209 GCF_001515625.1 Sinocyclocheilus rhinocerous
TCGACCAAATATTGTCCTATCATAACAAACCATACATCAATGGATATTTTTCCATTTTGAAAAATTGACACTTAAGACTGGGTTAATTTTAATTTATTAATTTTAGTACTTCAACTTAAAATGACAAATGTTGCCTTAGCAACCAGCTAAAATAAATGAGTTAAATTTTATTTTATATCAGGTAACATTTATTTTAAGTAATTTTTGTT
>NW_015681569.1:0-209 GCF_001515625.1 Sinocyclocheilus rhinocerous
GGACGTGAACATTATATTTTACATTGCTTAGTGTGATATTGCTCCTAACGAGTGCTTAAAAAACCACAGCAAGCTGGAAAGTGGTGCAGATTATGACTAACTAGATTTAAAAGCCTTGAAACTCCTGGGCAAATAGATAATGCAACTATTTTCTAGGTAATAAATAATAAGCGCAGCAGCAGTAAGTAAGCACACCATGCAGTTGTTGA
>NW_015681570.1:0-209 GCF_001515625.1 Sinocyclocheilus rhinocerous
TTAACTCCTGGCACAAAGCTTGCGGTTATGGTGGGATATTTATATATATTTTTTGTTTTCACTTTAATTTTAGTTACAGTTTTACTAATTTTATTGTGTTTTTGTCATATTAGATTTTCTAAATAGGTCTATATAATATGAATTATTGTTTAGGTATTAGTTTTAGCTTATTTACTTTTATTTACTTTAATACTTAAACCTAATAGAAA
>NW_015681571.1:0-209 GCF_001515625.1 Sinocyclocheilus rhinocerous
GCATCACCTGTTGCAGCTGTCTTCGGGTTCGGCATGTTTTTTTAAGGAGTCACAAAAAATTACTCAACAGTATGCAGTTATGCACCTTAGTTACACTTTCTCGCGGTTGAATCAACTAATTAAACTAAACAAGAAAGACAAGCAACACAAAAATTTGGGACTGATGAGAGTCACAACAAATTACGTGTGCTCAGTTCGCCATCTTGCTG
>NW_015681572.1:0-209 GCF_001515625.1 Sinocyclocheilus rhinocerous
ACTCTATCTTCATTATAGTTACCATTGCCTTATGTATCCCATTTAACCGACTTGTTTTACCCAACAGCTTTTACAAAAACAAAATACTGAAATCCAAGTTGGATAGACTTCATGAAAAAATACAAAACCAATGCTACAAAATATGTGTAATTAGACTTTTAATTTAAAATCTACAGTTACAAGGATACATATTTTGTGACAACTTGCCC
>NW_015681573.1:0-209 GCF_001515625.1 Sinocyclocheilus rhinocerous
TTACTAATAAATTTGGTTCAAATATGCCAAAAATATCATTAAAAAAGGCTAGGGAAAAATAAATTCACATACCTTTTGAATGCTAAAGAGTCATTTAAATCTATTAATTCCAACAATTGTAAAAGTCAAATGCTGCGGGAAACCTTCATAATGGAATTGTCAGCGAATATGATATCGTCTCGTGTTTATAGTTGCTCGTATCGCTCCAC
>NW_015681574.1:0-209 GCF_001515625.1 Sinocyclocheilus rhinocerous
AGAAAATAGGCCATACAGAGGAAAAATGCTGGTCACTGGGATGGGGTAGACCTCCACCTTATTTTCTGAAACATAGGACATCACTTTCTAAAGTCAGAGATCAGTGGTTTACATGTAACAAGTCATCCTCAAGTAAAACTCTTAGTGAGTTAACTGCATAGTTTATGCAAGGCCTCCAGCTATTGACTTCACTTGCTAGTGGGTTAGCA
>NW_015681575.1:0-209 GCF_001515625.1 Sinocyclocheilus rhinocerous
TTATAAGATGTGGACACGAATAGTTTTCGACACGTTTCTGTGGGTACGGGACAACAGGAGCAATTTCAGATGGTGTATGACAAAATATAGGTCTATTTTTAGTATGGCAAAACTATTGAAAATGGGGTCCTATAAATGCTTATAGGTCAAGTGACTTATTATTTAAAAAAAACGTCTCATCCATATCCTGAGATGAAACATTTATATTT
>NW_015681576.1:0-209 GCF_001515625.1 Sinocyclocheilus rhinocerous
GCACATTCAGCATTTTTTTGTTTACTAATAAGCTGTGGAATATTACAATTTTAGTCAGATTATTGACACCTTGTACAGTATGTGCTGTTAACACTTTTTGCAGCGTTTTGTGAAACATGCAACAATACGTCCTTGACAGTGCAAATGCAAAGAACAAAACTCCACGAGGCACAGTGTTTTTGCTAAACTTGCTTGGAGACGGGCGTGAG
>NW_015681577.1:0-209 GCF_001515625.1 Sinocyclocheilus rhinocerous
TGCGCGATTCACTCTGTGTGTCGGAATGTTCGATCCCCCGAGTAAATTTTAATTCGGACTTATTCAGTTACATCTTAGATACACAGTCGTGCAAGTAATATGAATACAAATTATTTCAGTAAAATTAAATATTTGTCAAATGCAATACATATGTGTACATTATCCTTCTATTGCATCATATTGATATTCGTACTGGTATTAAATTGCAC
>NW_015681578.1:0-209 GCF_001515625.1 Sinocyclocheilus rhinocerous
GCATTATCCAGAAATGAACGGAAATTCTTGTTGCAACAAGCGGATTTCGTAGCGGATGCGTAACTGGAGTAGATTAGGTAAGTTATTGGTGTTGTTTCTCATCAGGTTTGGAATGACAGAACCTAGTGGTTAAGCAGGTTAATCTTTTAGCCACAGTTTTTTTCTTTTCTTCCCCTATACTGTTCCCATTGGTAATTACATGATTAAAA
>NW_015681579.1:0-209 GCF_001515625.1 Sinocyclocheilus rhinocerous
TATTTTGTGGACAGCTGGATGAAATGTGGCCTGAAACCTGGTATAGACAATATACACACAATGTGAACATTACTAATAATCAAAGCAAATCAAGCAAAACACCCATAAAATATATACTAATTTATAGATATTATAATAAACAGAAGAAGCACTAGGGCTCTCTGGCAAGAGTGATTTCAAACGGCTACAAAGTAACGGCTCTTTCCTCC
>NW_015681580.1:0-209 GCF_001515625.1 Sinocyclocheilus rhinocerous
TTATGAATGTTTCGTTCGCTTGTAGGTTTTTCAAAAACACCTCTTGGTTTTTAATAAAGTACAAATATTTCGAGAACAAAAAAAAGTTGTGTATGGAAGATTCCATAAAATTAGGCTTTAAAACTATTTAGGTTCTAATTAGAACGTTTACTTTTTAAGAGTGTAGGCTATATTTGAAAAAGTCACTGAAACATGCTTATGGAAACCAA
>NW_015681581.1:0-209 GCF_001515625.1 Sinocyclocheilus rhinocerous
TTATGGCCAAGAAGTGTCTCATTTCATATTGTTGGCTATGAACTGTTTATTTTCTTAAGCATTCATGGTGCATAATTCATCAGTTAACCTTATACCTAAAGAAAAAAAAGACTTTGTCTTTGTAATGTTTCATCAAAATGTAAACATGCTCTACCTCTGAAATTATTTTTCTTTTTGGCTTGCATCACCTACTTGAATAGTTATTTAAG
>NW_015681582.1:0-209 GCF_001515625.1 Sinocyclocheilus rhinocerous
ATCACGTAATAAAAACAGTTACTCACACTTGTGTGGTGCGACATTTCTGTCGGATCTAATTTATTACGTACAGCATCGTCTTTTAGTTTCAATCTTTCTGAAAATCCTTTGTTGAATTGTACCTTGTTTGTAAACGAATCGGCGGTAAAATGAAGTGATCAAACGACCAAGTTCTTTCTGACAAGGTCTGATTCTTCATTACAAATAAA
>NW_015681583.1:0-209 GCF_001515625.1 Sinocyclocheilus rhinocerous
TCTGAAATTATGATTCACCATGGCAACAGCACCTGACAAAAAGACTTCCGCATACTACAGAATACGTAACTTTAATCCTAAATCAATGTTATCAGGTGAAAATTGGCAGAAAGATAATTTATTGAACTAATATTCATATTCATGGTATCTCACGGGCAAAAAAAAAAAGAAAAAAATGTGGCAGCAGAAAAAAATTAAACATAAAAACA
>NW_015681584.1:0-209 GCF_001515625.1 Sinocyclocheilus rhinocerous
TAGTCAACAATGAAAATATATTTTTGCAACCCTTTACAATAAAATGTACCATAAGGTTTTATATGTAAACGTACATATAAGTGACAGTTCACCCAAAAATGAAAATTTGTCATCATTTACTCACTGTATTTATTTTATGTGTTTATTAATTAATTCATTAATTAATTTATTTTTTCAGTTGAAATTACAACAACATTTCAACTTAGGAA
>NW_015681585.1:0-209 GCF_001515625.1 Sinocyclocheilus rhinocerous
TTCATTCTCAACTCTCACTGCGCGTGCGTGCTTACATCACAACAGTGTGCCTCTGCACCTTAACAGCTTACAGCAGAAGTCATCCTAAAGGCACACTGACATTCATGTTGTGAACACCATTACAGATCCCCACAGGCAAGTAAAGGCCTTTCCACACTGAGTGTGATGTGAAAAAGCGAGGCGAATCGCCGACGAACGGTGCTTTCACA
>NW_015681586.1:0-209 GCF_001515625.1 Sinocyclocheilus rhinocerous
TTCATTCTCAACTCTCACTGCGCGTGCGTGCTTACATCACAACAGCGTGCCTCTGCACCTTAACAGCTTACAGCAGAAGTCATCTTAAAGGCACACTGACATTCATGTTGTGAACACCATTACAGATCCCCACAGGCAAGTAAAGGCCTTTCCACACTGACTGCGATGTGAAAAAGCGAGGCGAATCGCCGACGAACGGTGCTTTCACA
>NW_015681587.1:0-209 GCF_001515625.1 Sinocyclocheilus rhinocerous
TTCAAGGCACTTTGTGACTTTTCTTACTTCATACACAAAAAAAGAACAAAACTTTTACAAAATTAGATTTCTTGGTGATTTAAAATGTTATAATAGTGATTTTCTAATTTTAAAATATAAAGTAAAAAGTTCCTCTGCTGCCATCTACTGGTTATAGTGGTAACTTGATGCCCCTTTTTTTATTTTACAAAAGTGTTTGTTTACCACAA
>NW_015681588.1:0-209 GCF_001515625.1 Sinocyclocheilus rhinocerous
TTCAGGATTACTAAAGTTACAGGCAGGTGAGTGTTTTTTCAGGGTTGGAGCTAAACTCTGCAGGATAATGGCCCTCCAGGATCAATGTTCCCCACTCCTGCTGTAGTCAGTAAGCAAATACGAATTCCATTGCAGAGGTTTATTTCTTTGCAATAAAGTACCCAACACATTAGCATACATTCAATGTGGAGTTCTTAACATTACAACAG
>NW_015681589.1:0-209 GCF_001515625.1 Sinocyclocheilus rhinocerous
TTCCAAGCTTATTAAGGCTGGTTTTGGTTCCAGTGTAGCTGGTGGGAAGTGTTTTCTGATGAAAGTTGATGACTAAGGGTTAGTGTTGGTTAAACTATAAACATTAGCAACATAATGATATGATCTTTTACAGAAACAGCAACAATACCAGTTAAACCACTGAGAGTAACAGTAGTGCAGACTGCCTCCAGTGTGAGACTGTGTGTGAG
>NW_015681590.1:0-209 GCF_001515625.1 Sinocyclocheilus rhinocerous
AGTTTAGCTCCAACCCTGATCAAACTCACCTACCTGTGGTTTTCTTATGATCCTGAAGACACTGATTACCGTCCGGAAGCAGATCCGGGAGGATGACGTACAGGTTTCATCCATAGTCTGTCCGTTTAAACGTCTGCATTTAGCTTCAAACGGCGTCTTTGACGACAGTATTATATAAAAATGATTTCCATTCCGATTCTGACATCCAA
>NW_015681591.1:0-209 GCF_001515625.1 Sinocyclocheilus rhinocerous
TTCCCATATATTCATACAAACAAGACACGAATGATGACAAGAAATAGAGAAAACCACTCACTGGCTCTTTTCGAAAAAACTTTACCTATATTAAACAAACAAACAAAAAAAACTGAATAAAACAACAAAAAAGTCTCATGTCACATAAAATTCACAATAAATTATTGAGAAACTCTTTGAAGTAGTTATTCATACAGTAGTAGTTATTA
>NW_015681592.1:0-209 GCF_001515625.1 Sinocyclocheilus rhinocerous
CAAAATGTTTGAATATTATGATGTTTTTACTCCAGATGTTTCTAATGTTTTTAATAACTTTGGTTTGGATATCTTCTTTTTTTAACAATTTGAAAAATATGACTGTATAAGAGATTATAATTTTGTTTTAAGGGCTTTTGAATCTGAATGTCAGAACTGGCTTCTATGGAATTATTGTTTATGGTTCTTAAATGAGAAAATTTGTATAC
>NW_015681593.1:0-209 GCF_001515625.1 Sinocyclocheilus rhinocerous
TGTTTTTGGTTTGTTTTATGTCAAAGTACTCTGTCGTGTGTTTTTTTGTTCTTTTTCAGAGAGTTCTCTCATGCAAATGTGTTATTTTGAGTTTGTTTTCATGCACGCTCGACAGACTTTACTTTCACTTTGCGTTTGTTCAAATTTCCAGTGAAAAATCCTAGATGGTGGTTCAAAAGACCAAAACCTATGTTTATTGGTTGAATATG
>NW_015681594.1:0-209 GCF_001515625.1 Sinocyclocheilus rhinocerous
TCTTATAATCAGGGTCGTCTTATATTCGGGCCAATATGGTAATATCTAAAACTGAAATAAAAATAAATAAAAATTATATGGACATATGTAAAAAAAAAAAAAAAAAAGACTAATAAAAATTATGGAAAAAAAACTTATAAAATGACAAAAATGCACAACAAAATTACAAAAAAAATAAAATGAAAATACAAAAAAAAAAAACGAATTAA
>NW_015681595.1:0-209 GCF_001515625.1 Sinocyclocheilus rhinocerous
TCCGGCAGAGTATGTGAGCGGAGTGGAGCGTCAACAATTTCCCCTATGCGCTCCGAGTATTTAATAATCACTCCGCGCTCACTGATATCAGAAACACTGCTCCGCCTTCGCTCCCCGGCTAAAGTATTTCAATATGTTTGAAATATCACAGTTCTGTTCATAATGTATATTAAAAAATAAAATAAATAAAATAACAGGAGAGTTTCAAA
>NW_015681596.1:0-209 GCF_001515625.1 Sinocyclocheilus rhinocerous
TTCTGGATTCACTCCAGATGGCTGAGAAGCAAAGTGATGAAATAACGTGCAAACGAGTGCAACTTTCAGGGAACTGAAGGACCGCTGGGTCTCTGGAAATGAATTTGAGACGTAAGCTCTTAATGTAAACCTCTCCCCGTCCTCCAGACAGACGCACACTTTCACTGGGATTCCCCCAACTCTACCCTGCTAGAATCTGACGTGATGTA
>NW_015681597.1:0-209 GCF_001515625.1 Sinocyclocheilus rhinocerous
TTCCCGCCTCCTTCTTCCCGTGACTACGAACTTTGTTACAAATGTAAACTCAGCAGCATCCTGATTTAATCACAACTAAAATCTCAGTAGGTTTCAGAAATGCCAGCTGGCAGAAATCCTTCAAATTGTGCTCTTCAGTTGCCCATATGGACATAGGATCAGATGAGGACAAAATGGCCCAAAACTACAGTGAACATACTGTTGTGTCG
>NW_015681598.1:0-209 GCF_001515625.1 Sinocyclocheilus rhinocerous
CTTGGATTACTATTAAATGGATTATTATTGAATCTTTGTCTTCGTCATGCGCTCTTTCTCCTCTACCCAGCAACAAGCGTTACAGAACCTTTATTTATCTGTATTTAATATGTTTAAAATATGTAGCCTATGTAAATATGTCACCAGTCTGTGTCATTTTTCAATCACAATCATTTCACTGTATGCAATGCCAAAATATGAATATTCAA
>NW_015681599.1:0-209 GCF_001515625.1 Sinocyclocheilus rhinocerous
TTACAGAATACTCGGCCCCACAAGGACCCAGCAGCTTTTCTGAGGTACATTGGCCAGGTATGGACACGGCAATAATTTTTTTAGCTCTTAGACAAGGCCCGCGATCGCTGGAGAACTGTGTTCGTGAATTTTTAGCCATAGCACACTATTCTGAGCTACCGGACTAGAGTTTTTTTGTGATGGCCTTAATCAACCTCTACGATCTGAGC
>NW_015681600.1:0-209 GCF_001515625.1 Sinocyclocheilus rhinocerous
TTTTAATCTACATAATTGACTATAAGGTAAACTTCGTTTTAGAGGAACTGGATGATAATTACCAATAGCCAATATCGTATTTTTATCTGTTGGTTTTCGAAATACTGTTGTATGTAATGACTTTTTAATCTTAGTTACTTTCACATCCAAATAAATGATCGAATCACGGCTCTTTTCCAGTGTGAATTTAATTGATTGATCATATTTTC
>NW_015681601.1:0-209 GCF_001515625.1 Sinocyclocheilus rhinocerous
AATTCCTTGTATGTGCAAACATACTTGACAATAAAGCTCTTTCTGTCTTCTGATGCGTGTGTGTAATATACAGTAGGCCTACTACAGTATATGAAAATGCATATTTTTCAATTAAAGATAACTTATAAAATAAATATGTACTGCTTTGGGTGCTTGACACTTCCTTGGTCATTTTGTGTTTTAAGAATGATATTCAAGGTTAAGAATAC
>NW_015681602.1:0-209 GCF_001515625.1 Sinocyclocheilus rhinocerous
AACCAGCTGAATGTATTGCTCTTATGTGCCATATTTATGAAATTTCAGTTTGGATGTGAATGAACAAAATTCTGCACATGAGAACATTATCGGTCCTAAAACATAACCTTTTATGATACTGATTATTTCTAGCCAAGATCCATGTCTGCTTAATAGTCTTTTTATTGTCGGAGTGAGTGGTGCAGATCAAAGCACACTTGCCTGCAACA
>NW_015681603.1:0-209 GCF_001515625.1 Sinocyclocheilus rhinocerous
ATAAACGGATTCCAAGGCTAACTTACATTTTTACAAAAAAAAATACTTGGCACAGATTTACAGCAAATGTTGTGCAAAAAAAACATGCCTCAGTCTAGCTGCATACACAACCTCAAATGGCAGTCATTTAAGCTTCAAACAGCAATTACTGAATCAATGTACAGCATTAAAAAGATAGTGACCCAAAAATGAAAATTCGATCATACTCA
>NW_015681604.1:0-209 GCF_001515625.1 Sinocyclocheilus rhinocerous
TTTAGCCCCCTACAGTCACCCATGTAACAACTTAGTTAAAGCTCACAGAATAATCAGAGGTTATGCTAGTACTATGAAATACGTTAGTATTTCAATAGTATTTTTATCTAGCCCCCAATAGTTAGAATAACTACGTACAACTTGAATAAAGCTCAAACAATAAGCAGAGGTTATGCTAGTACCATATACCTAGCCCCCGATAGTTAATA
>NW_015681605.1:0-209 GCF_001515625.1 Sinocyclocheilus rhinocerous
TTTATGATTTAGAATGCATGTAAAACTGACGTCTGAAAGATTTCTATCAGAAGTTCGTACACAGCAGATGCTTTCCAGATAAAGCAATCTTTAACAGACATCTTTGCAGACGTGCGCTATCTGGGATTGGAGGATGAGAGAAAGCTAAAACATGATTGGCTGTGGTCTCTGAATGAATATGTAAACTGATAAGAGGCTAGACAGTAGGT
>NW_015681606.1:0-209 GCF_001515625.1 Sinocyclocheilus rhinocerous
TTTAGTATGCTGATGCAATAACAATAGCTTGTTATATTTTAATAAGGTATTAAAACAATGTCAATAATACAAGAATTAAGACTCACTAATGTAAAATGTAATGTAATGTAAAAGTAAAAAATGTATTTAAACCACAGTATTATACATTCATGCTTTTAACCAAAAAAATAAATGTAATTTGTATTAACTGAATTATCTATGGTATGTTT
>NW_015681607.1:0-209 GCF_001515625.1 Sinocyclocheilus rhinocerous
TTTCTCCTAATAATATTCAGTCAGCACAGTAACACTCAATTTATTGCCGAGCATAAATGCATGGCAAATTAGCTCATCTATTTCATATTGCATAAGTAACCAAACAAGGCTATCAAAATTGAGCTAGGCAATCAGTTAATGATAATCGATGTCTCAATATTTGCTCTTAAATATCTTAAAAGGGTGAGTTTTCAATCTGTTATTGTTGC
>NW_015681608.1:0-209 GCF_001515625.1 Sinocyclocheilus rhinocerous
GATGCAAGCAGCAGCACTTCAACAACAGGTATCGTCTCGCCTCGGGTTAAACACTGGGGATCAGAGCCCAGCTGGCAGAGGACACATCCTTGCAGACGCCTCTGTCTTGAGGTACTTCTGCAGCTGTGGCCCCTGAGAGATCTTTTTCTGCCCTCCTTGAGAAACGGAGATAGACACTGGTTAAAAATATCCTGAGACCTCGCCACAAC
>NW_015681609.1:0-209 GCF_001515625.1 Sinocyclocheilus rhinocerous
AGTGAAAAGGCTCTTTCTATATTGCAAAAAAGTTTTCATTTCATATGTTAAAAATATCCTTCATGTGGGCAAGCTTTGCTCTAACATTGCATAAACCAACTTTCTCTGACTGGGAAAGAAGCTTTGCAAAATATGTGGGATTTCTTTCTCTTCATTTGCTCAGACGCTCTAACACAGCATTAAAGCTCATTGAAGTCCTAAACTAAGCA
>NW_015681610.1:0-209 GCF_001515625.1 Sinocyclocheilus rhinocerous
TTTTATATTTAAAATGTATTAATAATATTTAACATAATGTATATATATATATTTAATATACATTATGTTAAATATTATTAATACATTTTAAATATAAAATATTTAAATATGTTCTAAATATTAAATATTATTTTTTAAATATAAACTATTCTTGAACAAACAATGAGATGTAACGGTATGAAAATTTCTTATCACGATTATAGTGACCA
>NW_015681611.1:0-209 GCF_001515625.1 Sinocyclocheilus rhinocerous
TTTTATCAAATAAATGTAGCCTTGATAAACAAGTTTCTCTGAAAAGCATTTTTCAAAAACTTACACTCCAAACCTTTAAAAGAATATCATCCCTCTTGCATTTTATATAGATTATTATATTGTGTCATATTATAAATATGTTTAAAGAAAAATATTGCTATTTACAGTGTTGTAATGAGTGGGCTGAGTGTATCTGTTGTTCTGCAGGT
>NW_015681612.1:0-209 GCF_001515625.1 Sinocyclocheilus rhinocerous
TTTTATTTTTAGGGTCTTGAGAACTCATGGAAATGGCACAAAGCGGTTGCAGAGTACTTCCATAAAGGCTTAGAAGAAATGGGCCTAAAACTGTTTGTGCAGGATAAGGTTGGCAGAAGAAGCCTCAAACATCACAACAGATCTCACATATATCGAATTACTATAACTCACATTACATTTTCTGAAAACATCTTGTGTCTTATAGAACG
>NW_015681613.1:0-208 GCF_001515625.1 Sinocyclocheilus rhinocerous
ACACACACACACACACACACACACACACACACACCTGGACGCATCACACTCATACTGCAGCAGCACCAAGTGACCAGTGACACTGAGGTACACTCACACACACACACACACACACACACACATCTGTGGAAGAGTTCAGAAAGATTTCTGCTGCATTGAAGGTTCACAGAAGCATGTAGTCTCTGTTATCCTTAATAGAAGAAGTTTG
>NW_015681614.1:0-209 GCF_001515625.1 Sinocyclocheilus rhinocerous
TTTTATTTTTAGGGTCTTGAGAACTCATGGAAATGGCACAAAGCGCTTGCAGAGTACTTCCATAAAGGCTTAGAAGAAATGGGCCTAAAACTGTTTGTGCAGGATACGGTTGGCAGAAGAAGCCTCAAACATCACAACAGATCTCACATATATCGAATTACTACAACTCACATTACATTTTCTGAAAACATCTTGTGTCTTATAGAACG
>NW_015681615.1:0-209 GCF_001515625.1 Sinocyclocheilus rhinocerous
ATGCTAGTCATGGCAGTGTATATATTTCATAATTTAATATTTAAATGTTATATTTTCATTAATTACTTTATGTTTCTATTCACTTTATGTTTCTATTCTTCATAAACATGTCATTTTCAATTTCTGGAGAAAAAGACACCAGCTGAATAACTGAAGTAAGTTACGGAAGTCCAGGGGCGGACTTACCCATTAGGCAAAGGTAGGCGACC
>NW_015681616.1:0-209 GCF_001515625.1 Sinocyclocheilus rhinocerous
ATGCTAGTCATGGCAGTGTATATATTTCATAATTTAATATTTAAAGTTTATATTTTCATTAATTACTTTATGTTTCTATTCACTTTATGTTTCTATTATTCATAAACATGTCATTTTCAATTTCTGGAGAAAAAGACACCAGCTGAATAACTGAAGTAAGTTATGGAAGTCCAGGGGCGGACTTACCCATTAGGCAAAGGTAGGCGACC
>NW_015681617.1:0-209 GCF_001515625.1 Sinocyclocheilus rhinocerous
GAACATCTATTATTTTTCTCTTTAGTTTTTCTTATTTCTCCATTGCTATATTTCTTACCAATCATCATTATTGTTGTTGTTTTTTATTTCTTTTCTTAATTTTCTTTCCTATGTGTTCTGATGGCATTGATACACATTGATACATTTTGTAGCCTATATTGTACACAAAGTGTTATGCCATTAATGTCATCTCTGTTCTGTTTATAAGC
>NW_015681618.1:0-209 GCF_001515625.1 Sinocyclocheilus rhinocerous
TTTTTACAGCTTTAACAGAGTTTTATATTAAATATTGAACTCTTTGTTTGTTTTTTACCAGGATAATACATGACCAGTTGAGGAGTTTTTCCACTTATAGTTCAGTTCGTGTGTAAATGGCTGGGATTCTGTTCGAGGATATCTTTGATGTGAAGGATATTGATCCAGATGGCAAAAAGTTTGACAGAGGTGAGGAGATTTTAGTAAAT
>NW_015681619.1:0-209 GCF_001515625.1 Sinocyclocheilus rhinocerous
TTTTCTTTCTTCCATGGAACCATGGAACACAAAAGGTAATTTTTTCAAAGAACATCCTGTTCTTCTAATGAAAGTTTTGTCAAGCTCTGGTCACTTGAAGTTGTCATATCACTTCAGAAGACCTGAAATGTTTCCCACAAGTCCTACAGACTATTACCATTGGCGCAGTGAAAATACGTTCCTCTATGTACATTTTTTGCTCCAAAAAC
>NW_015681620.1:0-209 GCF_001515625.1 Sinocyclocheilus rhinocerous
TTTATTTTGGATGCGATTAATCGTTTGACAGCACTAGTTTACATACTATATGTGTGTACTGTGTACATTTATTATGTATATGTAAATAGGGTTGGGTACCGAACTCGGTGCGTTTAAGGGTACCGACCGAATTGCGTCGATACTACCGAGTACCGATTCACGTTAAATCAATCGTTGCCAAATTTCGGTACCTGAGAACGCATCTGGGC
>NW_015681621.1:0-209 GCF_001515625.1 Sinocyclocheilus rhinocerous
TCATGTTAGATGATTATAATAACAGGCTGTCAGATTAAAAATAAATCATCCTTATCTCCCCAAAGACATGAAAGTGAGTTGCTGTTAAACTTGGAGACTATTTATGTAAACTTTATAGTTTTTAAACAATGTGTGTTTCATGTGTTAAACACATTCTGAATTATGTTTGATAGATTATTTGTTTGTTTTATATTCCAGCACAAGCACCA
>NW_015681622.1:0-209 GCF_001515625.1 Sinocyclocheilus rhinocerous
AATGAAAATGAGAAATGCTGAGAACTAGCTGAAATATTGACACAATGTTATTAAATATTTTGAGATACTATTGTTATTTTTATTAATAATTGAATTTATAATAATTCTAATTGTAAAGTTTGTCATTTTTTTATTAGGTATTTTTGAATGTATAGTTTTTATACATTTTTATTTCAGTTTATTTCATGTTTCATGCAACTGAAATCAAA
>NW_015681623.1:0-209 GCF_001515625.1 Sinocyclocheilus rhinocerous
TTTTTATGACATGTAAAAAAATTGTTTGATTGCCATGCATATAGAGAGAGTTGTTTGTCATTTTTATACTATTGCATATTTTATTGTAAATCTTCACCGATAAATATAGGCTAGTAGTGTCCGGGATATACAGAATGTATAGTCTTGGAGAAGTGCTGGCATACGGAATGAGTGTGTGTAAACTGATGAGTCCTATAAGCACAGGAGGA
>NW_015681624.1:0-209 GCF_001515625.1 Sinocyclocheilus rhinocerous
TTTTTTTATTATTATTATTTTCTCCTTGAAATCAAATGAATAAAATCAGAGATGGCTGAAGGTGTACTTCACATACAAATACGTCCACAGTCAGTTGGAGGGAAAACAAAGAACAGTGTTTATTTCAGCAGGCCGACTGTCGAAGAGTATTTAACGCGGCCTACGCTGCTTTCACACAGTCTGCTGTCAGATACAGAGTTCTCAAGAGC
>NW_015681625.1:0-209 GCF_001515625.1 Sinocyclocheilus rhinocerous
AACAAAATACCTCTTTTTGCATTGTGTGAGTGTTTGGAATAGAGTCGATGAGACTCATTTTTTCTTAAGTAATTTATGATTTTTTATTTAGTTTGTTTTTATGTATATAAAATATATTATGCATACATTTTTAGACTGAAATCCAAAACAGAACTTCTGAGTATTTTTTTTTTTTTGATTGTGCTGTACTTTGTATTTGCATAATGTAT
>NW_015681626.1:0-209 GCF_001515625.1 Sinocyclocheilus rhinocerous
TTTGATTATTGCTGTTGCCTCTAGTAATTCTGTGTGATTTTTTTACATTTCCAGACCATTTTTAAGGCAGCAATATAATAATTTTTAAACAACATTTAAAAAATTTTTTCAATAATTTTTTTCAATATTTTTCAATAAATTTTTAAACAATAGTTGACTTAAATAAAACAACCCAGCATGTGTTCTGTCCAATATTTACCCAGCGCTGG
>NW_015681627.1:0-209 GCF_001515625.1 Sinocyclocheilus rhinocerous
TTTTTTTTTCTCTGATTCACTAAAAAGAACAGAGTCATTTGTTTGTAAATTTAAACTACAATGGCTATGTTTACATGCAACCAAATAATCAGTTTTTAATCGGATTGACGGCTCAATCGGACTGAAAAGCCTTGTAAACACCGTAATCGATCCGATTAAGCTCTGATTGAAGGGGGTGGTTTATTCCTTTTCTAATATGATTGAGAGTG
>NW_015681628.1:0-209 GCF_001515625.1 Sinocyclocheilus rhinocerous
TTTTTTTTTTTTTACTAATTTACACATTTAAGCATTTATGTAAGTGAAGCAGATGTCCTCCAAAATATATCTTTGAAGAGACCAAAGCCTTACAAATACAGTGTTGTCTCTTTGTACATCATTATATTACTATATTAAAAGAAACAGCTTGACAGAAAGAGCACATCAGTTTAAAATGCTCATTCAGTAACACTGCATGCACATATGTG
>NW_015681629.1:0-209 GCF_001515625.1 Sinocyclocheilus rhinocerous
GATGGGGATGCTGAGCTAGTCTTCTAAGGACACCCTAAGTTCGTGACAGGCCTCGGCCTTGACTTTCCATTCACCACAGATCCTAGGATCTCAGCTGATGTCTCTCTTAGCTCTTTTTCTCTTTCCACTGGGAAGAAACTCCCAATCACCATCGAGTCTGAACGTCTTTGGAATTCATCACTCTTCAAACCCGGAAGAATGTGATCGCA
>NW_015681630.1:0-209 GCF_001515625.1 Sinocyclocheilus rhinocerous
CACATGAATCACTGTGTTGTAGTACCAGGTTTTACTGAATCAAACCAAACTCTTATTTTCATGACTATAAAGCACCATGGATAATCATTAGATATATTCCAGAAATTTTGTTTACAAGTAACATTTGGATCTTTTGATGTTGATGCTGTTATGTGGGTGTGACCCGACTGTATTTCTGATTGGCTGTTCTGACATTTGAGGAGATTTGC
>NW_015681631.1:0-209 GCF_001515625.1 Sinocyclocheilus rhinocerous
GCCGACAATATTAGCAGGTAAGTTCAAACTGAAAACTACTGTGGGGAAAAAAAAAATCCTCTATTTTCTTGGAGTTTCACTTTTTTTGTCTGATGAATGAACGAACGAACGAACAAACGAATAAATAAATAAATAAATAATTTTGTAAGTAGGGTTAGTTGTTCTGGTATTTTCTGTATGATTTTGAGTTGTAAAAAGATACACAACAC
>NW_015681632.1:0-209 GCF_001515625.1 Sinocyclocheilus rhinocerous
TTTGATAATTAGGCAAAAAATATTATTATTTTGGTTAGTCAGTTACTTAATGACAAAGGAATACCTTTTAAATTTGAGGAATTTTATCACACTATAAAATCCCAGTTACAGCAAGAGAATTTACTATTGTTTTTGGAGCCATTCCTTCTGGGATTGTTATGTTTATGAAGGGTTTTAATAATCAGTTTTCTCAGGTTGTGCCACATCTT
>NW_015681633.1:0-209 GCF_001515625.1 Sinocyclocheilus rhinocerous
TTTTTTTGTAAAAGGTATTTGACTTTCTTTTTTTTGCGCACATTCACTTTGTAAACACTGGGTTGGTGCTTCCACCTACGACATGCGTGACCTTTCCAACGTGACTTCGTAATGTGTGGGGTCGAGCGAGAGCAAGACGAGCATTTGAGGTTAAAAAGTATATACATTTTAGAGCCCGACCGATATGGGTTTTTTGGGGCCGATACCGA
>NW_015681634.1:0-209 GCF_001515625.1 Sinocyclocheilus rhinocerous
TTTGCTCATTGTGACTCATTTTGCCAGCACAGGTCACATATACTGAAGTATATCATACTTTAGCGTAGTAATATACTGAAGTATATCATACTTTATCGTGGTAATATACTGAAGTATACCGTACTTTAGCGTGGTAATATATTGAAGTATACTGTACTTTAGCGTGGTAATATATTGAAGTATATCATACTTTAGCGTGGTAATATATT
>NW_015681635.1:0-209 GCF_001515625.1 Sinocyclocheilus rhinocerous
TTTGTCTTTGTTTGCATTTAAAGGAACCTATGTACACCTGCAATCGTTTAGCCCTGACGAAGGCCTGTGTGCCGAAATGCGTTGGCAAAATAAAATTCCCTTTTTAATTACATTCTTTCTTTGCTCTGACCCCTTAAAGCAGCACTATGTAACTTTTGGTGCTGTAGTGGTTAATAAACAGAACTGCACACATCCCGCGGAAGAACATT
>NW_015681636.1:0-209 GCF_001515625.1 Sinocyclocheilus rhinocerous
TAGATAGATAGATGATAGATAGATAGATAGATAGATTGATTGATTGAACTTCCTTTGGGGTGTGGCTAGTTCGATTCAAATTTCATCTCATGAATTGCCCAGTAATGTCTTGACAGCAATAAATTTGCCCCATTCTACACGACTGTAGCTTTCAGATGCAATCATCTCCACCTGTGGCCAAGTGGACAAGCACAGCACTGTAGCCGAAG
>NW_015681637.1:0-209 GCF_001515625.1 Sinocyclocheilus rhinocerous
TTGAAATAAAACAATGGAAAGTGTGTGTGGGGGGGGGATCTCATTATGAAATAAATGTTTTTCTCTAGTTGATGTTGGCCGCAATTATTGGCACCCAATTATTACAACATCCTTTTGCCAAATTAACAGCTTAGTTTTCTCCTGTAATACCTGACAAATTTGTTGAACACCTGACAAGAGATCAGAGACAATTCCTTCATCCAGAATCA
>NW_015681638.1:0-209 GCF_001515625.1 Sinocyclocheilus rhinocerous
CACATTAAAAAGAACACTTGCAAGGATGCAAAATCCAGTCACTCAGGTTTAAATGCTCAGTATGTAGCTGGGAGCATCTATCAGGCTTTTGAGGAACTTTGCGGTTTCTGCAGGCAGATTGAATTTTTAGTCAGTGTGGGAGCAACCTTTCATTACCCCTACACTGTCATCAAGCATTACGTCTCCACTCACTCAAGTGTTGGCGATGC
>NW_015681639.1:0-209 GCF_001515625.1 Sinocyclocheilus rhinocerous
CTCACACACACACACACACACACACACATGCATAAATTATATATATACACACACAAAATTTGCAATAACATTTTTAAACAAAACTTTTTGGGGCCACTGTACATTGCTTTAGCTTTCACATTAAAACAGTTTTGAATTTATAAAATGCCTGGGAAGCATCTTCAGCCTACCAACTCTGAGGAAGCAACTAGAAACAATCTGTACTAAAA
>NW_015681640.1:0-209 GCF_001515625.1 Sinocyclocheilus rhinocerous
TTGAGAGTCTGCTGCATTTGTGTACTCAAAACTTTCACCTGAAGCGGGTAGGGGCTCAGCGAGAGAATGACCAGATTTCATCTTCTTTAACTCCTCCTGGAGTACTTCTTCAATTGACTTGCCACTAGCGTTAGCAATAGTTTGCAGTTCTTCCAAATACCCCTTTTGTGGCACTGTCACTAGCTACATGAGGGTAGACAGAGCTTAAG
>NW_015681641.1:0-209 GCF_001515625.1 Sinocyclocheilus rhinocerous
ACACGGCGCCTAAACCACTCAGGCTTGCATCAACATGTAGGACATAGGGCTTTGCTGGATCTGCATATGCCAGAACTGGAGCATGGGTAAGGCAATCGATAATGTTATGAAAGGCCTCTGTGCAACTTTGGTCCCAGCGCTCACCAAATGGCTCTGACTCTTGATAGTACTTGCCTTTCTGTACAGCTTTATTTTGACCTCTGACAGGG
>NW_015681642.1:0-209 GCF_001515625.1 Sinocyclocheilus rhinocerous
ATCACTGTAAAACACTGTACTTTCTCCAAATTCAATTCACACATCACTGTTCTCCTGCTGGTTTTACTACAACACTTATTTTGAAAATAGTTGCATTTGAATGATTTTTATGATTTTTAAAAAAATATTCGATAAAGTCACCGTTATTGGAAAAAAGTTAATATCTTTGCTGTAACACACTGTACGTTTTCTCCAAATTCAGTTCACAC
>NW_015681643.1:0-209 GCF_001515625.1 Sinocyclocheilus rhinocerous
TTTCTTTACAAAGTCAAACATTTACTGTATAAACTGAAAAATGCTCGAAGATTTAGCTTTCTTGTGAATCACTGAACTAATATTTAGTTGTATAACCATGGTTTCTGAGAACTGCTTCACATCTGTGTTGCAAGTCGACCAACTTCTGGCACCTGTGAACAGGTATTCCAGCCCAGGACGATTGCACTACATACCACAATTCCTCTGCA
>NW_015681644.1:0-209 GCF_001515625.1 Sinocyclocheilus rhinocerous
TTTATTATCTTATTGTTAAAAATAGTTGTGGCAATTAATATTTTTGTGGAAATGTTTTTAGCATTTACAACAGCATTTATATAAAATAAAATTTTTTGTAACAATGTAAAAGTCTTTACTGGCACTTTTGATCAATTTAGTACATCCTTGCTGATTACAATAATTTTTTTTCAAGAAAAAAAAAATCACTCCAAATATATGAATCGTAG
>NW_015681645.1:0-209 GCF_001515625.1 Sinocyclocheilus rhinocerous
CACAAAATACTGATCTTTTTAGCAGCATCATATGACCCCTTTAAAGGCAGGACCTGATGATAATGACTGGCTGATCGTACTGTATATCATCCCACTTATTACACAGGAAATAAATACATGGAAATTCATACAATTTTAACAATATAACATAAATATTAATGAGATAAAAATATTTTACTATGTGAAAAGAAAGTGACATAAAACCATCA
>NW_015681646.1:0-209 GCF_001515625.1 Sinocyclocheilus rhinocerous
AAAATGTTCAACATGGCCAAAAATACATAAAGCCAGGATCAATTATGAGTGTCCTTTCGTCATTGGCAGTGCAGCTGATGATTTATTGGTTTAAATACTGAAGTGCTCGCGCTCCACATGAATGAAATGAAGGAACACTACCACTAGCCAGCCTGAGCAGGAGATAATATGAAGTCAAACTAAAATATTTTGAAATGACTCAAAAGATC
>NW_015681647.1:0-209 GCF_001515625.1 Sinocyclocheilus rhinocerous
TTGGGAGTCTCCTACAATAGGATTACATGCATTCAAGGTCAAAAATGCTTTCGTTTTCTCAAAATATGCATTTACTATCACCTCATTTTCCAACGATTCTCAAATGATTTGTTCGAAGCAGTTCAAAGATTCAGTCTCTTTAAACCCCCGCTTTCCGTGAGCCCACTCTGCTCTGATTGGTCAGATGACCCAGTCTGTTGTGATTGGTC
>NW_015681648.1:0-209 GCF_001515625.1 Sinocyclocheilus rhinocerous
AACCAGTAGAGTTCAATGGAATGTGCGACCATAGCTAGCTAACGATGCTTATGAGAAACACACCCCTGAACATCACTGGAGTCTCCTGGACAAATGCAGAAGTCTAACACCATCATATATGATTTCAGTTTCAGTCTGTTCCTCACACATAGCCTACTTAATCCATTACTTCAACAGACTTTGAATATAAAGTACAAGCTGCATTTTTA
>NW_015681649.1:0-209 GCF_001515625.1 Sinocyclocheilus rhinocerous
TTGGCACCGGTATCGTAAAAAACCCAAACGATACCCAACCCTAGTTATAGGCTATATGACATTATAGTCAGATATGACTACCCTAATGCAACATGCATCGCCGCGGACGAGTAGCTGAGTATCTCTTCAGCAAGCCAAATGAAACAAACTGCCGCGGATTAAATAAAGTAAGACGCAGACGGTCAACACACAATCATCTTCATTAAAAG
>NW_015681650.1:0-209 GCF_001515625.1 Sinocyclocheilus rhinocerous
TGAAATCCCAGATGGCCAGACAGTGATTCAGCTAAAATATTAGTGCCTGAGACACTGTGAGCACGGAAACTGTAGTGTGCACAGCAAATTTTTAAATGCTTTGCTTAAATATGTAACATTAATTAAATAGTGCTCATAAATGGCTGTTGAGAAAGTATTCTCATGTGAAATAAGTAGAGGCATGGACCTGGAAAGAGCAGTCCTTTTAC
>NW_015681651.1:0-209 GCF_001515625.1 Sinocyclocheilus rhinocerous
AAAAAGTTTTTCAATTCCAGTTTAATTCCATTTTATTTTGCAGTTTATTTTTCACTTTTGTTCACTTTTTTGTCCATGCAATATCCCTGTATTATTTGATGCAATTAGTAGACATTCTCTGAACATGCTTGCATAACTTATTTTCACCTTTAATCCTCCCGCAGGGTCACTGTCCTCTACAGTCAAAAGTTCCCGAATGGCACATTCCA
>NW_015681652.1:0-209 GCF_001515625.1 Sinocyclocheilus rhinocerous
TGAATAATAAAGATTTGGCTGAAATCTAATTTAGTGTAACTTCAAACCCTGGAATTATTAAATAACAACACCAATCATTATAATGATTGAATTATCACAACAATATGCCACTGCCTTCTGCCCAACTGCCCCAATTAACTTTTCAATTTAAAATAAAATAAGATAAAATAAAAATAATACCCTCCAAATCTACATGATTTTTTAGTCTA
>NW_015681653.1:0-209 GCF_001515625.1 Sinocyclocheilus rhinocerous
TGAATACTAACCATGGTTTTTTGGTTTTATTTGTCGTAAAACCATAGCTACTTTTCGTAAGGGGGGTTATGAGAGAGCCGCAACTTTAGTCTAAAAGAGTACAATAACATTTGTATGGGTCGTAACCTCTGGAGAAATATACATCAGATGCTGGACAAGGATGCAGTTTTCTAGAGCGCATGTGTTGCACTGTCAGACTGAGTGTACTT
>NW_015681654.1:0-209 GCF_001515625.1 Sinocyclocheilus rhinocerous
TGACTCGTGTGCAGTTGCCAGTAGCAACAGACTGTCCTCACATCACTCAAACTGATGACACAAAGAAAAATAAGCACCCCATTCAAATGCACAGACCACACATATCTGAATAAAGCAGGTTATACACAAATCCACACTGAAAGGAGGGAAAACAGGTTCTTATAAAATGAAATTTCTGGCAGGATTTACTGTATATGAATGTACTGTAT
>NW_015681655.1:0-209 GCF_001515625.1 Sinocyclocheilus rhinocerous
TCTGTATTGTTAAAAGCGCTATATAAATAAAGGTGACTTGACAATAGCAAATTCTTTAGGGGTAATAGGAATGTTAAAACAATTAAGAAATTCCTCATAGTTTAATAAAAGGTCATTTGCATTAAATAATTGACTTACAAGCAAAATATCTGCCTCAAACCAGTGCTGGAAGAAAAGAGATCTGTTTTTATATAGAATATCTCTGTTAT
>NW_015681656.1:0-209 GCF_001515625.1 Sinocyclocheilus rhinocerous
ACCGTGGGAACCTAAATTGAGGTACCCATGGGGAAACAAACTTGAATGTTTGGAACCTCTACAGCTTTATGGATTGTTAGACTGGTGTGATGAAACGTGGAACGACATGGAAGCTTTCATGCAGGCAACACGCCTCTCACTGTATAAACTCAATTTCCACTAGTAATACAACAGGGACATGGCGCTAGCATCAGAGCTAATAAGAAAGC
>NW_015681657.1:0-209 GCF_001515625.1 Sinocyclocheilus rhinocerous
TTGATGCTGACAACAGTTGTGCCGCTTAATATTTTTGTGAAAACTTATACTTTTTTTTGTCAGAATTCTTAGATAAACAGAAATGTCAAAAGAACAGCATCTATTTGAAACAGAAATCTTGTCTTGTCTTTACTGTTACTTTAGATATATTCATTGCATGCTTACTGAATAAAATGTTCATTTCTTTCAAAAACATGGCAAAAAATATT
>NW_015681658.1:0-209 GCF_001515625.1 Sinocyclocheilus rhinocerous
CATCTCCAGACACAAAACTTGTCTGTGACTTTGATGCATCAGCTTGCTCTTTTCATAACAGGACAATGGATATTGTGTCTAAATGGGTTTTGTTTTCACTCTTCATGTTTGCTCTCACAGAATGTAAGAAGGGCTCTTGAAAACCTGTTGATAATCAGACTTACTCATGTGTACTGTTGTAAATGTTAATGTTGAACTGTTTGTTTTTC
>NW_015681659.1:0-209 GCF_001515625.1 Sinocyclocheilus rhinocerous
TGATGCCAATTAATTTGACTGATAATATTTCAAATCATCCCTTTCTACATTTGCTCAGATCCATTTTTTCTCCCTTTAAAGCACGTCAAATAACATTATTATAAAACTGCTTTTTTTGCATGCATTATTAATCAATGCAGAGTACGCGTACGTACCTTTATCGATTAAAGCATCAGATGTGGTCGCTGGTCGCGTGAAAAATGCTCACA
>NW_015681660.1:0-209 GCF_001515625.1 Sinocyclocheilus rhinocerous
TGTGTTTGAATTAGTTTATATGAATAGTTTATTTTAAATAATTTCACCTCTGAAACTGTTTTCCTATTTAGGAGGACATGCCAGATCTTAGAAGGTGGTGGTGTATAATTTTGATGGAGAACTTTCATCTAGAAGGGTACACAATAAAAAAAAAATTGAATTAAATGAATTTAATGCAACCGTTAACATAAAACTAAAAATTTATTTTC
>NW_015681661.1:0-209 GCF_001515625.1 Sinocyclocheilus rhinocerous
TGATCCAAGCAATGCATTATCGTCTGCAAAATCTAAATCTGCAAATCGTCCATTTCTTCACCGTAGGCCGTGGTCACTGTGGGCAAGTGTGCATCGCATGACAAAATCCATAACAAGGAGAAAGAGGAATGGCGTGTATGTGTATGAGCTCAAGTTCTTCTTGCAGTTGATTGTAGAATGCATCCTTCACTATGTGTTCTGCATCTTCC
>NW_015681662.1:0-209 GCF_001515625.1 Sinocyclocheilus rhinocerous
AAAGTATATGGCATTGTTAAGGGTAAAGTCTCTGTGGAAGGACAGCATCCAGAGTACGAGAACAGAGTTGAAAGTGACTCTGAGCAGCATCTGAGAGGAAACTTCTCACTCAAACTCAAAAATCTGCGGTACAGCGATACGGGAAAGTACCAGTGCTACATCATAGATGACTCAGTAATTCAGACTGTGGAGCTACGTATCGAAGGTAT
>NW_015681663.1:0-209 GCF_001515625.1 Sinocyclocheilus rhinocerous
TGAGCAAATAAATATGACAAACAATAGGGTAAAAATGACAAACTAAACCTTTTTTATGTACGGATCACGTTTTCTTTCACCCGTTCTCTCTCACAGATGCACACACAGTACAGACACGCGCACACGGAGACGCGGTAGAAACTTGTCAGAGCTGCGGCTGCCCTGCGAACTTATCAATAAAAGTTTCGCAGCTGAAAAGCTACATGACA
>NW_015681664.1:0-209 GCF_001515625.1 Sinocyclocheilus rhinocerous
TCAGTACCGGTGAAAGCAAAGATGCTTTGAAATGATTAAGTTTAAATAAACAGTGTGAGGCCTGAGGGTGTGAGCATGCAGGCCAGAGACTCTGATGCTATCAGACATGTAAAGCCAATAAGCACAACAGCCAAAACTGACCCAACCCTCTTCACAATCATCAGCATCTACATATTTATCTGCAGTTTGGCATTCATCCAGCCTACAAT
>NW_015681665.1:0-209 GCF_001515625.1 Sinocyclocheilus rhinocerous
TCAGTACCGGTGAAAGCAAAGATGCTTTGAAATGATTAAGTTTAATTAAACAGTGTGAGGCCTGAGGGTGTGAGCATGCAGGCCAGAGACTCTGATGCTATCAGACAGGTAAAGCCAATAAGCACAACAGCCAAAACTGACCCAACCCTCTTCACAATCATCAACATCTACATATTTATCTGCAGTTTGGCATTCATCCAGCCTACAAT
>NW_015681666.1:0-209 GCF_001515625.1 Sinocyclocheilus rhinocerous
TGCATTGATTAAATTATTCTTCATACTCTATAATTCAAATTACTCCTTTACTATATTATTAAAAGATATATAATGTTCTTACATGTGGTTCCAAAATAATGAGAGTGTCTCATGAGGTTTTATGAGAGTGTCAGATAACTCCTTCCTCCTTTTAGTTATGGGGCACCAGCTAAGGCATTTCACCTCAAAATAACGATCAAAAAAGATTG
>NW_015681667.1:0-209 GCF_001515625.1 Sinocyclocheilus rhinocerous
ATAATGTTGAGAAGACTCTATTGTCTTCTCTAGAGCTGATTTACATCTGAATTTGATGAATTTGTGTCATAATTGGTGAATTTTACAACACTAACTGCTATTTTTCTGTTTATTAATGTAAAGCATCTTTGAAACAATTTGTTTTGTATAAACAGGGTGTCCGCAGGTCCTTAAAAAGTCTTAAAATGTCTTAAATTCGGATTCGATGG
>NW_015681668.1:0-209 GCF_001515625.1 Sinocyclocheilus rhinocerous
TTGTAATGCGTTACCCCCAACACTGTATATATATATATATATATAATACACACACTGCATATATTAAAGAAGAACACATTATAGAAAAATATAGACTTTATAGATAAAGAATGTATGATTATTATAATATAATTTATTTTTTATTATAATTCTGTATTATAGATATTACCTACACTCTAAAAAATGCTGGGTTAAATTCAACCCAGTGC
>NW_015681669.1:0-209 GCF_001515625.1 Sinocyclocheilus rhinocerous
TTTCGGGTGATGAACTTTTAAATGTCTGATCAAGTTTGTTGTGCCAAATGTCTTCGCTGTTGTTCCTCCGCGATTAACTTGAACTTTGCAGACATTGCAGATTGCAATCTTCACGTCCTGCGCACAGATTTCAAAATTCTTCCACACAAATGACATGTTCGCTAAATGATTAGGCCTACAAATGTAGTCTGTGCACGCGGGCGCACTTC
>NW_015681670.1:0-209 GCF_001515625.1 Sinocyclocheilus rhinocerous
AAAGTTGTTTCATATTACATTGTTTATATAGAATTTTGATAAAAAAATGCCACAAAGACAAACATTTTCACCATTTGAAACAGTGTGCGCCAATGAATCATACACAATAAAACCAGGACCGTGCACTTAAAAAAAAGTAAATAGGGTACATTTTGATTTCATGATTTGTTGACTTTTAACTAATATGCGCAACATGAACCTTCACTTGC
>NW_015681671.1:0-209 GCF_001515625.1 Sinocyclocheilus rhinocerous
CATACCACAGTAAGTGAACGGGGGCGAGGGATTCACTCTCTCTGACGGCAAGTCAGCCATCCTTTGCTCTTCCATTGGTCGCCTATCTTTTCTACAGGTGACACAATTACGCACATAAGATGCTACAGCACGATTAATGCCAGGGATCCAAAAACCCTTTGAACGATTTCATTGATGGTAAACCCTTTACCTTGATGCTTAACTCTTTC
>NW_015681672.1:0-209 GCF_001515625.1 Sinocyclocheilus rhinocerous
TGCGGCGGATCGAGTCCCCGTCAACTCCGCACGCTTTCCCGCAAAATATCCAGTGAAGTTTGTGCTCTACCTCTCAGGATGGCACTGGTAAATGCTCGTTCAAAAACTAATAAAACTTTTGTTTTGAACGATATTGTTAAAACCAAGGAGCTGGATTTTTTGTCTATGACTGAAACCTGGTAGAGAAATATGGAAAATGCTCCCCTTAA
>NW_015681673.1:0-209 GCF_001515625.1 Sinocyclocheilus rhinocerous
TGTAATGACATTTCTAAGACAAATAAGTGACAGTAACCTGATCAATCACTCTTTTGTATTCCTTGTTTTGCATAAAAGCACCTTCCAAATAAACCAGTGTAAATGCAGTAATTGTCAACGCTTTACAGACAATTATTAATTATTGCTTCCATCAAAACCTGGCGATCACTAATATCAGTCATCAGGAGGCACACTCAATCCACACTCTC
>NW_015681674.1:0-209 GCF_001515625.1 Sinocyclocheilus rhinocerous
TGCTATGACAACTAATAAAAAGTTTAGTATCACAAAATTCTTGCACACTTTAAAAAACATTGAAAGAAAAACTGGACGTTTCGTATCATAATAAAATTAATTACTACACGATTATGGTCTCCGGTCTGAAAAAAAACTTGCATGTGATTTGGCATGTCTTTATATTTACACAGTTGATGCTGCTCAAAAGTGCCATTAATGTACTGACA
>NW_015681675.1:0-209 GCF_001515625.1 Sinocyclocheilus rhinocerous
TGAGGTGAATGTTGAGACAGAGTGCAAGTCAAGTAGGTGGTACTGAGCATTTGTCGTGAGCTTGTCCGTCCACGCTCATCCGTGGTTGAGTATACTTTGAAAGCTGTGCGGACGCGGCTGTGTGCGGGACGGAACAGAACGCGGAAAGTGAAGTATACCCGGGCCTTAATGTATGCTACCGCGACAAAGCACGTATGCGACAAATGACG
>NW_015681676.1:0-209 GCF_001515625.1 Sinocyclocheilus rhinocerous
TGTCAGTCCAGTTCTTAAAGGTCTTTTTCTGTCTTTCTACACGCCCTACAACTGGCGTGTATGCCGAAGCCAGAAGAATTGCGTTATGATCGGCTGACCCCAGGAAACTGACTTATAAGCACCTTGAATCGGACCATAACACCTGTCCAAAATCTTGTCCGCACGCGTTGCACATGAGACATACTGATGGTATCCTTTTAAAACATTGT
>NW_015681677.1:0-209 GCF_001515625.1 Sinocyclocheilus rhinocerous
TGTCATATGATTCACTTGCATCTAGCCAAAAACTGTGATAGGCTACTGTTGGCAGTACTATTAACACAGGTGAAGAAATATATTGTATTATCTCTGAGAATGAAATTACCTACTTGATTAAGTTTAAAGATTTTAAGTGTTTTATATACAAAATACTGTTTCTCAAAGTATTTAATTACAAATTACATTAGATTTTTTTTTTTTTGTCG
>NW_015681678.1:0-209 GCF_001515625.1 Sinocyclocheilus rhinocerous
TGTCTCCCTCCTCCTTTTTTATTTTCCCTCCCCAAATGATTTGCTCTCCTTTCAGTTTTTTCTCCCCTCCCTCCGCCACATAACATGAGGCATGTGTCAGATCCCAGACAGTGTGCAGACTTGAAAGAAAGCTCTGTTTATGGCAAGATGACAGCTTTACAGTCGATCTAAAGCTGATCCGCAGCAAGGTGTGAGAATATATGCGCGCG
>NW_015681679.1:0-209 GCF_001515625.1 Sinocyclocheilus rhinocerous
TGTCTCCCTCCTCCTTTTTTATTTTCCCTCCCCAAATGATTTGCTGTCCTTTCAGTTTTTTCTCCCCTCCCTCCGCCACATAACATGAGGCACGTGTCAGATCCCAGACAGTGTGCAGACTTGAAAGAAAGCTCTGTTTATGGCAAGATGACAGCTTTACAGTGGATCTAAAGCTGATCCGCAGCAAGGTGTGAGAATATATGCGCGCG
>NW_015681680.1:0-209 GCF_001515625.1 Sinocyclocheilus rhinocerous
TGTTCATTATGGAAATTCTAGTCTTCACACACCTGTCTTAAAGTTTCACATTCAGACAGATTCATCAGATTTTCTGTAAGATGAAAGTTTACAGATGTGTGAATGTGTGTAAACGACAGAATGTATTATAGATTGAGAACATAAAACAAATCCAAAACAATGAGGATAATCTGATTATGTTTGTGATTTCCAGTCTCACGTGATCCAGA
>NW_015681681.1:0-209 GCF_001515625.1 Sinocyclocheilus rhinocerous
TGATGGCCTGCACCCCAGCAGAGTCGGAGCGGAACTCCTGTTGGATATCTCCAGGACGCTGCGCTCCGTATGACTAGTAAGCCAATTCACAAATAACTGCTATGATGACTTTTGTTCTACCCACTTAATTAGAAGTACTTGCGCCATCCAATCTATAAAGATTATGTCTGTTGCCCGAATAGTGAGGTCAAAATATAAATTTAATGCAG
>NW_015681682.1:0-209 GCF_001515625.1 Sinocyclocheilus rhinocerous
TGTTTAGATATAGCTATGTCTATTCCTCTGCCAGTTTGCCAGCAATTTACATGTTTTTTCGGGAGGAGTGGATGATCGTGTGCGTTGTAAATCCAGGCAGCTTCTACTCTGACAGTTGTAAACAAATAATGGCGTCGCCCATAGCCCATGATAACTTATCGATTAACTAACAGGAGTTGACTTGCATATATTTAACTGTCCTAATGCCA
>NW_015681683.1:0-209 GCF_001515625.1 Sinocyclocheilus rhinocerous
TAGCATGTTATTTCTTGATAATGACTGGTACAGTTAACACAGCACTGTAAAAATTGTTTTCTCAGGTAACCTAAAATGTTCTTCATTTTGAGACTTATTAAATGCTTGTTTTCTAAAACATCAAGCTACAGCAGGATTTAACATCAAGCTATGGCAAGGGTCAAATCAAATAGTACATTAAAGTTAAATGGTACAACTGCATGTTGTTT
>NW_015681684.1:0-209 GCF_001515625.1 Sinocyclocheilus rhinocerous
TGGAAAGGGGGATGCTTCATTTTATATTGAAGATGAGTTATTAATGCGTAAGTGGAAGCCTAGGTTTGTAGCCGATGCTGAATGCTCTTCTGTATGTCAAGTTGTAGTTCCCACTGTGTATAGAGCAAAGGTTTTGTTGCTTGCTCATGATCATGTTTTGTCAGGTCACTTGGGCGTTACGAAGACGTACAATCGTATTCTGCGTCATT
>NW_015681685.1:0-209 GCF_001515625.1 Sinocyclocheilus rhinocerous
TATTACAAAACTGATATCCGATTATTGTAAAATGCTTAAATATCGAGAAAAATATCGGTAAATCGATATATCGGTCGATCTCTAATTGGTTCCCGAGTAAACCTGTTCTGAGCTCGTTTGCTGACCAGTTTTGCTTGCGCTGTTCTCGATTATTGGTCCTATCTGTAAGCCCCGCCCCCTTGCTCACTCAGACAAACAAAAGGAGCTGC
>NW_015681686.1:0-209 GCF_001515625.1 Sinocyclocheilus rhinocerous
TGTGTGAGAAAAAAATCACATATATAAATCACATGTATAAAAAATGAATGACACATTCATTATACATTTAACGAAATGTTCTTCTCTACAGTTAATTATTTCTCTTGTGAACAAGCGAGGTGTGAACACTGAATGACTTGCCTAAGGTAAATATGTTACCTGACATTGTTTACAAGCTGTTTTACTGACGTAATTTGCGGTTGAAACAT
>NW_015681687.1:0-209 GCF_001515625.1 Sinocyclocheilus rhinocerous
TGTTGGATAGTGAAGAAAACGAGAGAAACCTTCTGAAAAACCAGGCAACAGCAGGCCAGTGTACAGTCCAAATATAATGCCAGTAATTAAGATGATACAGTGCATCCGGAAAGTGTTCACAGCGCTTCACTTTTTCCACATTCTGTTATGTTACAGCCTTATTACAAGATGGATTCAATTAATTATTTTCCTCAAAATTCTACAAACAA
>NW_015681688.1:0-209 GCF_001515625.1 Sinocyclocheilus rhinocerous
TGGAATCATGGTGAATAAATATAGGGAGGAGGAGGAATGCAACCCCAAAATAAAAACAGAAATCATAATAATTAAAACGATGCAGAGAACGTTTGTCATCACATTGAAGAAAGGTTATCCTACTCTTATTTAGACTTTCCTTAATGGAAAAAGTGAGAGGAAAGGAGCAAGAAGAATGAAACAAATGTGAAATGGGGCCACCATTCATC
>NW_015681689.1:0-209 GCF_001515625.1 Sinocyclocheilus rhinocerous
TGGACGGGATCCACGACTACCTGACCACACACTTAAAGACCAATATTATTTATGGAAGTGAAAGTTCAATGGTCCAGCATGTATGTAGGTCAACATGTAAACAGTCCACGAAAGCCCAGAAAATACACGTTCATCATCTCTGTATGTCAATATGACACGTGTACATGAACATAATTGTTTTATAACGTAATATGATTTATAATTCATCT
>NW_015681690.1:0-209 GCF_001515625.1 Sinocyclocheilus rhinocerous
GCACTTTAGCTGTTAATGTAATATCATAGGCTGGTTAAAAAGCCTGTCTGGTTAATTTGCCCATGAACACTCCTGTGAGGCGGCCTGAGGTACCGCAATTCCTAGGCCCCCTTTTGGGGCACAGTTATGTCGCAATATTGGAAATATTTATGTTTTAAACCATAAAGGCTGATATTAAGCAATGTGCAAACTTTGCGCAAGAGTTATGC
>NW_015681691.1:0-209 GCF_001515625.1 Sinocyclocheilus rhinocerous
TGGCATGTTTGCAGATGATCCAAAGCCACCTGGCCCAGTGGAGCTTGAAGAAAATGTCCCTGGCACCTTGACAGTTTCTTGGGAACCTTCTCCTGATGAGAAACGAGACAATCACTTGCACTATATGGTGATGAAACGGGACTCCATCAAACGCACCTGGCATTCAGTCGCTGACCGCTTGTTCAACAACAACTTCACAGCAGTCAACA
>NW_015681692.1:0-209 GCF_001515625.1 Sinocyclocheilus rhinocerous
GAAAAGAAAGTGAAAGATAAATTAAGAACTCAGAGGAAAAAAAACAGTAAGAAGATACATCTTATAATACATAAAGAAATGAAAGAAAAACAATTGTAAGAAAGACAATAGATGGGAGGATGGAAATTTAGACCGGTAGGAAGAATAAAGGAAAGAATCAACAAAGATTAAGTCAGTAAAGGAGGTAAGATAAAAGAAATATAAAAGAC
>NW_015681693.1:0-209 GCF_001515625.1 Sinocyclocheilus rhinocerous
GAAAAGATATAGAAACAAACTACAGATCAGGTCCAATGTCTCTGATGAGTTTGGTGCCTGTAGCTTTAAAGCCCTAGAAGGATATACAGTACAGTTGAAAATTATTGGTCTCAGAAGAAGAAGAATCAGTTTAAATAGTATAACAGTATGTTGGCTTTCTCAATGCAACATAGCTAATAACTTAAGTAACGTTAGTGTGGTGGATCAGT
>NW_015681694.1:0-209 GCF_001515625.1 Sinocyclocheilus rhinocerous
ACTCCTCCGGCTGCGCCTCATCCCTCTGGCTCTGTCAGGCTCCTACTTCCCTTTGACTCCTCCTCGGTCCTCTGTCGCTCCGGCTCCACCGTGGCCTTTTGAATCCCCGCCTCCGCCTCGGTCGCCTGAGCCATCTGCTCCACCGTGGCCCTCCGGATCCTCCTCGTCGCCCTGGCTCATCGGCTCTCCGTCTCTGCCTCGGGCTCCTC
>NW_015681695.1:0-209 GCF_001515625.1 Sinocyclocheilus rhinocerous
TACTTTTTTTTGGTTGCTTTATAAAATAGTCTAAAATTAACATTTCGCTTTTTGAGTTTTTACTGTAGAGCAAATAAATAGAATTTGCATTAGAAATGTGTCAGTTCTTGACAATATAGAACAATGTTGCCTTAATATTGTTAAAGGGACAGGTCACCTAACAAATTTACTTCTATCCTCATTTACTCACGGTGATGTTTTTCCAAACC
>NW_015681696.1:0-209 GCF_001515625.1 Sinocyclocheilus rhinocerous
GAACCCTTTTCACAAAATATTTACTTTAAGTTTGAGAAATATTAAAATAAAATCACGTTTATGGTTCTTGGCATGTTTAAGGTCACATGACGTGCACTTTTTTTATGTATTTTTTTTATTATACATTTGATTTTATTATTGGTTTCTTGTTAACTCTCAAACCTCCTGCCCTCACAAACTCCATTTTGTGAAACCAAGGTATAATCCAA
>NW_015681697.1:0-209 GCF_001515625.1 Sinocyclocheilus rhinocerous
ACACATCATGTTGCTGGTAACAGATCCAGAACCCAGCAGAGTATTACATTGAACATTGTCCACCACTGGAACCATAGTCTCCTGCAGAATCCCAGGAGAAGGTAGGCTCACTGAACACCAAAAACACAACCATTAATTAGTGATGTTAGGAGTAAATGCATATATGAATTAATGGGTTTGCATGTGTTTGTACCTCCAGATTGAACATC
>NW_015681698.1:0-209 GCF_001515625.1 Sinocyclocheilus rhinocerous
GAACGAGTCGATTTGTTTCTATAATTTCCCCCCCAAAACATCTTGAAATGGACATACATCTTTATGGATAAAGATCATATTTTACATGGAAATATACTGGTCACACTTTCAAAGTAAGAATCACATGAAATGAAAGTGTTTTGCAGTTACTGGTTTAAAGAGTACGTGAGCGGATTACTTTAGATACTTTAGAAAGTTACTTTAGATAT
>NW_015681699.1:0-209 GCF_001515625.1 Sinocyclocheilus rhinocerous
TTTTTTTTTTCTAAAATAAAATTTTGCTGTAATGTTATAAAAGTCTTGTAAATTCATCCACACAGAATAAAAGTATTACCTTCTTTTGAAAAAAATAAATAAATAATAATAATTCCCCCAAACTTTTGAATGGTACTGTATAATTCAATGCAACTTTCTTATGTATTTTTTTTTTATAATTAAAATGCAATTTAACTTTCTTGTTTATC
>NW_015681700.1:0-209 GCF_001515625.1 Sinocyclocheilus rhinocerous
GAAGGGAAGACTGGATAGGGAAAGACAGAAAAGAAGAAAGACAGGAGAGTGGGATTTTATGGGGTTCGCCAGGTGACCTCTGACCTTTTGCTCTCAGCACGACGGTGTTGTAATAAATTGCTGGTCGTTTAAGGGCCTGGACACTTCTTGGCCCTCACTTCAAACGCTAAGGTTGTGCCTGTTAGCTGGAAGTGGCATGGCAGACAGGC
>NW_015681701.1:0-209 GCF_001515625.1 Sinocyclocheilus rhinocerous
GGTGTTAGTTAATGCCACTGCAAGAAACATCTGCGTGAAGAAAAGGCTATATTTTTAAGAGGTTTACTCAAAGAGGTATGGCACACGCATCTTTCTTTGACACATCCTTCTTTTTTCTGCCTGTATAGATTGTCTGTACCACCGGCAGCTTCGGAACGGACCAACAGTCGGAGTGTCACCTGTGATATTGGCAGGCGGTTTGTCTCATC
>NW_015681702.1:0-209 GCF_001515625.1 Sinocyclocheilus rhinocerous
TGGGGGATGGTGAATGCACCTCTCCCTCCCCCGGAGGAGGGCCGGCTGGAGAATCTGGTTTCCAAAAATCTCGACAGGAGAGTGGCTTTTCTCTGTCTCTGGGTCCCAAGAGGGCATGGAGAGTCGCAGACGGACCAACACCGGACCACTCTCATCCTCCTCTTTCGCCAGCAGGCAGCAGCGGGCGGTTCGAGAGCGTCATCAAAGGC
>NW_015681703.1:0-209 GCF_001515625.1 Sinocyclocheilus rhinocerous
AATGTTCTTTTTAGCAACATCATATGACCCCTTTAAAGTTAAAACTGAAATAAAAATAAATGAAAGCTAAATAGAAATATATAAAAAAACGAATAAAAATGACAAATGACAAACAAAAATTACTAAAAACTAAAATTAAAACAAACATATATATATATATATATATATATATATATATAAACATATAATACATAAAATAATATATACAC
>NW_015681704.1:0-209 GCF_001515625.1 Sinocyclocheilus rhinocerous
GAATCGGGACATCTGAATCGATACCCAGCCCTAATAGCGAGAGAGAGAGTGAGAGCTCCAGCCATGATGCGCTTTCATAACAGCATGCTGAAACACAGACAAGGACAGAATTTACTATAGATTTCTATAAAGTTCTCATTATGTGTTTATGGCAGATTTGTGCTATATTTTTATCTACATTATCAAGTGATTCCTGAAATCGCCTGCGC
>NW_015681705.1:0-209 GCF_001515625.1 Sinocyclocheilus rhinocerous
GACCCTACTTCTCTTCGGCCCAACAGCAAGTAGATACGGCTGGAGGCTCTCTCCAATGCTATCCAAGTGCCCTTGGATACTGGTACCGGTCTGTGAAAGAATGAAAACACATTAGTGCCAATGTGACTTAACAGTTAAAGTCAATATACAGCATGAATAAAGATAGTGATGTCTTCCACCAAAGTTTCTGTATTACATATTTCCAGGAG
>NW_015681706.1:0-209 GCF_001515625.1 Sinocyclocheilus rhinocerous
GACCAAGAAAATTGCAATCGGTGCATCTCTAGTAATTTTACTCATTATCTCCAGGTGTCATTTGTAATGCTCACACTTAGTGCTGTTACACACAGGAACTTTCTCAGTATGCGTTATGCGCATTATACGTCCTTATGCGATCTTGTGTTCTCATACTCTGCATCATCTACCATCAAAGTTCAGTTCCAATCCTCATGAATGCAAGTACC
>NW_015681707.1:0-209 GCF_001515625.1 Sinocyclocheilus rhinocerous
GACTTCGCGTGTATGGCTGTGCTGACATGCATGTGTACGCTTGACAATGAACTCTGCAAGACAAGGGTTATAATCTCCATCAAAACATAACAGAAATATATATATATAATATGTTTATAATTTCAAAGAAAAAAAACACAGAAAATTATATTTCTTGCATTAAGAATACAACTACCACAAGTCTTATAAAGCCAAATAATCACAAAGAA
>NW_015681708.1:0-209 GCF_001515625.1 Sinocyclocheilus rhinocerous
TGCTAGAAACATGCTAGTGACATGCTAGTAACTTGCTAATCATGCCAGTAACTTGCTAATCATGCTAACAAACATGCTAATTACTTGCTAATCATGCTAGTAAAATGCTAATCATGCTAGAAACATGCTAGCGACATGCTAGTAACTTATGAATCATGCTAGAGACATGCTAGTAGCATGCTAATCATGCTAGCAACATGCTAGTAACT
>NW_015681709.1:0-209 GCF_001515625.1 Sinocyclocheilus rhinocerous
GACTGTTTATTATTCGGAGTATTTCCCAGAAGCCCACATACCTGGTACTGATTGCACACACACACCTGCTAATGATTACACACACCCCATATAAGCACACCACACACACACACCGCAAAGTCTTGATTTGCCGTGGTGATCATTTCTGAGCGTTTTCTTTGTTGTGGACTGTTTACCCGTGTATTACTTAGACTGTTTATCGTTTCTGG
>NW_015681710.1:0-209 GCF_001515625.1 Sinocyclocheilus rhinocerous
GACTTTTGTTCTGTTTTCATCCCTCATGTGCTCTGTGTGACCTAGATTCCCTCATGTTTGATTGTGTCATTTAGTTCAGGTGTGTGTCATGAATTATCTTCATTTGCTCCCGTATTTAAAGTGTAGTCTGTCCTGTTTTCCTTTGTCCATTATTGTTTAATGTTACCCTGTGTGTTAGGTCCTCTTCATTGTGTGGATTACCATTAAAA
>NW_015681711.1:0-209 GCF_001515625.1 Sinocyclocheilus rhinocerous
GATCTGACCCCGTCCTCTTCCTGTCTCGCAGATCAGGATGACGCCCGAGGCGCCGGGTCCTACGCAATCTTGGGTCGGGGTCCCTGGCTCTTAGGAAGAGGGTAGCGTTTGGCCGAGCAAGAGCGTCCCCACGTCTGCTGCGCCTTAGCGGGCTGAACGGCGGAGGCGGCAGGTGCTGGCTTCGCGGGCTGCTGAGTCGGCGCAGACTT
>NW_015681712.1:0-209 GCF_001515625.1 Sinocyclocheilus rhinocerous
CAGTAAAAAGCACATTTTGGCTATTTAATTTGTGCAATGGTGAAAGAAAAATGGCAAAATACATGCGGAAAAAAAACTCGAAAAACCGTGTTCGGTATTCGGCCCAGTGTTTTATTTTGTTTGGTTTCGGCTTCAGCCAAGAATTTTCATTTCGGTGCATCCCTAGTAATACCCATTCTCTCAAGAAAGAAACTCGTAGTCTTGAGCGC
>NW_015681713.1:0-209 GCF_001515625.1 Sinocyclocheilus rhinocerous
GACCAGATACAATACTGATTTTGGCGGAAACTCAATTTTTTTTTTCAAATGGCGTTTATTGCGTTTTGGAACCAAACTCTTCATATATTACCCCGCTTTAATAAAAAAATGAAAAAAATCTAAATCAAATAGTTTATTAATGATAATAAACTGAGATAACTGAGTATTTACCTAGCCTTATCTCCAAATGACTACAGCCCCATTGACTC
>NW_015681714.1:0-209 GCF_001515625.1 Sinocyclocheilus rhinocerous
GAGCGAGCGATAAACGCGCAGTGCGCCCGCGGGCCACCGATGACATTCATCCAACTCCTCCTCGCCCCTCAGATCAGCCACCGCAGGGTTCAGACCGTTACGAGGATAATTCAGAACCAGATCATCGTCCTCCGTCTCATCCTCGCTGTCAGCCTGTGTCAGCGGGTCATACTCGCCCAGATCCGAGCCCTTCTTACCTACACACACAC
>NW_015681715.1:0-209 GCF_001515625.1 Sinocyclocheilus rhinocerous
GAGTTATCTGTTTTTGCAAATTAACTCTTCATTTGATGTTGTGGTGTATATAGACTCTCGAGACCCTCACAGAACCTCTCGTTCTTTTCAGAAACTGAGAAACATAATAATTGCAACACCGTAAATGATTTCGTGTATAGGCCTATATATTTTTCTTTAATATTTCTAGTTTATTCTGTTTTCTCCGTTCACAGAAGTGCTGCAGGTGC
>NW_015681716.1:0-209 GCF_001515625.1 Sinocyclocheilus rhinocerous
GAGAAGAGAAACTTCTTCCACAGGCAGGACAGTGATACGGCTTCTCTCCAGTGTGGATGCTCAAATGTGCTTTCAGAGATGATGAATTATTGAATCTCTTGTCACAGTGTGAACACTTATAATGTTTTTCTCCAATGTGAACTCTCTTGTGTTGTTTCAGAATCTGTAAAAAAAAAAAAAAGTCTTTCCACAATCATACGATCTTTCAC
>NW_015681717.1:0-209 GCF_001515625.1 Sinocyclocheilus rhinocerous
AACTGAAAGATACAGCAGATCTTTCCTTTTAACAGCTACACAGTATATACTAAAGAGTAGATTCTTTCAAATGTAATTTTGGTTGTTAAAATTTAAGTGCAATTTTATGTAAGTTAATTTTAGATCATGTCCAAACAGAACTGATTTCATTGAGGGGAAGGCAGAGGTCAAAAGAGTGACCTTATATCGGGTTTCCCCCCTTTCTCTGC
>NW_015681718.1:0-209 GCF_001515625.1 Sinocyclocheilus rhinocerous
GAGTGCAAGCATAGAGATGGGCTGTGAAAGCTCCACCATGGGTATCTGAAGGGACCGAGCGAAACCAATGTCTAAAAAATTCCCCTCTGCTCCAGAGTCCACTAAAGCCTCACAGTCATGATTAAAAGACCGAATTACCAGCCTCACAGGAAGATGAGTGCTCGAACAAGAGGATTTGTGTCCTTTGATGGCACCCGTCAGTAACCTCC
>NW_015681719.1:0-209 GCF_001515625.1 Sinocyclocheilus rhinocerous
TTTCAGTTCTACAGATAAAAGGGATCATGTTAAAGCATATGACATAAGCTTCATGATCAAACTACACAATTTTTTTGACATTATGTGTGAGCCAAAATGTAACCACAAAGTGCTTCAGGCAAAAACAAATCATGATGGTTTTAAGAAGCTTAAAAGCATGGATGCACAAAAACAAAAACTATTTAATTTACACCATCATCACTTGTGAC
>NW_015681720.1:0-209 GCF_001515625.1 Sinocyclocheilus rhinocerous
GATCATGTGACACTGAAGACTGGAGAAATGATGCTGAAAAATCAGCTTTGATCACAGGAATAAATTATAGTTTCTAATATTACAATAAACTTTTTATTGTAAACGTATAACAATATGATCAAATATTTTGATCAAATAAACACTTGGTGAGCAGAAGAGACTTTAAAAGGAGCTTCATCTTTGCACAGATTTATCGATATGAATCTCAC
>NW_015681721.1:0-209 GCF_001515625.1 Sinocyclocheilus rhinocerous
GAGGGACCGGCTCTATCGCATCCTTCGCCAGTAGGACTGCGATCTATGCACGCAAGACAGGTGCATCGGCCACCTTCACTGTCGTGAAGCAGATAAAACTTAACTTGGGGGGCCAGGCGAACTAAATCGCATAGCCGAGGCTGATGGTCCGCAGATGCCAACGGGACGGGTTGGGTAGTGCTAGCCAGGCACCCAGATACCGTGCAAGC
>NW_015681722.1:0-209 GCF_001515625.1 Sinocyclocheilus rhinocerous
CCAGGTGAGTTTGGTGAGGTTTGCAGTGGCCGTCTGAAGCTCCCCAGCAAGAGAGAAATCTACGTGGCCATCAAAAGTCTGAAAGCAGGATACTCAGAGAAGCAGAGGCGGGACTTCCTGAGCGAGGCCAGCATCATGGGCCAATTCGACCACCCCAACATCATCAGACTGGAGGGAGTCGTTACCAGATGTAAGTGACTGACATGTAC
>NW_015681723.1:0-209 GCF_001515625.1 Sinocyclocheilus rhinocerous
TATTCTTGAGCTTCACATGAGAGTTCATACTGGAGAGAAACCATTAACTTGTGATCAGTGCGGGAAGAGTTTCACTCAATCATCAACTCTTAAGAATCACATGATCATCCATACTAGAGAGAAACTGTACACATGTGATCAGTGCGGCAAAACTTTTTGAGGGTTTCAGACCTGAAGAATCACCTGAGAGTTCATACAAAGGAGAAGCC
>NW_015681724.1:0-209 GCF_001515625.1 Sinocyclocheilus rhinocerous
GGAGCCTTCAGGGCCTGCTCCAGTTCCTCCCGAGGTGGCGGCTTCTGCTGCAGAACCACCCGAGGCAGCGGCATCCACTTCAGCTTCTCTCAAGTGGTGGTTCTCTTCTCCGCCAGCTCCGCTCTGGTGGGCTTACACTCCACAAGCGCCACCCTGGTTCCATGACCTACCTCAGGGTCCAGGCCCTCTTCCCCTACACTGGCCTGACC
>NW_015681725.1:0-209 GCF_001515625.1 Sinocyclocheilus rhinocerous
ATCATTGGTAGGCATGTTGAGGACTCTTGAAGGCCAGAATGGTTATGAGCTCATGTGTGGCTCTCATGTGGATCGTCTGCTCAGCAAGTTGCCACCTGCCTATCATGATAGCTTTGTTGAATATTGCCTGAGCAAGATTATTCTCCAGACAGGCACAGACAAACCCTATACACTCCCCGATCTGGCCACCTGGTTAGAGATTAAGTCCC
>NW_015681726.1:0-209 GCF_001515625.1 Sinocyclocheilus rhinocerous
GCCGAAGAAAGCTCACGTCACACCTCTCTTCATCAGTTTGCACTGACTGCCAGTAGCCGCTCGCATCAAATTCAAGGTACTGGTGCTTGCCTACAAGACAACCACTGGTGCTGCACCGATATACCTAAACTCGCTAGTTCAGACCTACACGCCCTCCAGAAGCTTGTGTTCTGCAAGTGAACGGCGCCTTGTGGTGCCATCCCAAAGAA
>NW_015681727.1:0-209 GCF_001515625.1 Sinocyclocheilus rhinocerous
GTGTACCGTCGATAAATATCGATACCGTTGTATCGCCCAGGCCTAAGTGAAACGATTGGTCATTTTCAAAAAAAAAAAATATTTATATATACTTTTTAACCACAAATGTTCGTCTTGCACTAGCTCAACTTCACGCATTACATAATCACGTTGGCGGAAGTACTGACCCAGTGTTTACAAAGCAAACGTGCAAAGAAAGTCAAATGCCC
>NW_015681728.1:0-209 GCF_001515625.1 Sinocyclocheilus rhinocerous
GAATGTCTAAAGTGGACTATCGAAATAAAGTGTTACCAAAAATAAATAGATAGCATCGATTTGTGATGACTCACAACACAGAAGAACTTGGTCAGACATATTATGGAAAATTTCTGTCAGACAAATTAATGGTGTTGAAGGCGCAGCTACATATAAGCTACTGTTGAGCAGCAAACAGGTTTTTGAAGCTGCAGGTGTCTGGAGTCCCA
>NW_015681729.1:0-209 GCF_001515625.1 Sinocyclocheilus rhinocerous
GTCACACCATTGATATTACCTGAGAAGTTAAAGAAATACTCTAGAAAACTGCACGTTTAATAGATGTGTGGAGTAAGAACAGATAAGAGCTGAAGAGTTTCAAACACACGAGCACAGTTCAGCTGAATTATAAAGTTTATCCTCTTTAACTTGATGTTGTTCTACTGTTTTGTGTTCATCTGCTCTTTTTACATTGACTATCACTCTAT
>NW_015681730.1:0-209 GCF_001515625.1 Sinocyclocheilus rhinocerous
GTCCAAACTTGTGTGGCTTTTTGTGAAGCACAACACAAAAAAAAATCATTTTTGGAAGATCTTTTTTTTTAAATTTCTTTAACAGTTTCCCAGCATTTTTCCGCTGACATCTCTTCGTTTTGCTCATTAGGATGTTGGAATGTAGGAACACAAATATTTATAACACAGTTGTAATGTTGTTTAATGTAATTTGCTTGGAACACATCCGG
>NW_015681731.1:0-209 GCF_001515625.1 Sinocyclocheilus rhinocerous
GTCCAAACTTGTGTGGCTTTTTGTGAAGCACAACACAAAAAAAAAATCATTTTTGGAAGATCATTTTTTAAAATTTCTTTAACAGTTTCCCAGCATTTTTCCGTTGACATCTCTTCGTTTTGCTCATTAGGATGTTGGAATGTAGGAACACAAATATTTATAAAACAGTTGTAATGTTGTTTAATGTAATTTGCTTGGAACACATCCGG
>NW_015681732.1:0-209 GCF_001515625.1 Sinocyclocheilus rhinocerous
ATGTAGACATTAATTTCACAGTGAACAGGGTCAGGGAATGACTGAGCTACAGCAGAACCCACAGATAATCTGTAATAGTCTGATGTTCACATTTTGATGCTCAACTTCCTGCTTAAGTTCCCAGCATGCCCTGCAATATGATTAAATTATGAGGTTGAATTATAAATTTTTTTCTATTTCCTGTTTTTTTTTCATGATGTTGTTGTCAC
>NW_015681733.1:0-209 GCF_001515625.1 Sinocyclocheilus rhinocerous
GTTTAAGTTTTCTGAAGGTTCCAGAGCAAAATCACCAAGCAACATAGCATCTTTTCCTCCAAATACAAATCTTGGTTAAGAACATATGAAAAAAGCAGTGGAACAAATAAGAAAGAAACAAATAATGCATTAACTTTTTCATTTTACATCTAAACATATGCATTCAAGTAAGAAAAACAAAGAATCAAATGTCCCTTTAGTGTGTTCAT
>NW_015681734.1:0-209 GCF_001515625.1 Sinocyclocheilus rhinocerous
GTTTGCTCAGTGCCTCACACACCTCCCAGAAGATGTTACAGGCAGCGCTGGTTCCAATACCAAACAGATTAGCAACATCATGGAACTCAACATTACTGGCAAGCTTGTAGATGGTAACTACCCTCTTCTCTAGAGGTACTGGATCCAACATGTTGGTAATTTGTGGGTTGATGTATGGGTGCAGCTGGTCACAAAGGACATTGAAGGTC
>NW_015681735.1:0-209 GCF_001515625.1 Sinocyclocheilus rhinocerous
GTTGATTGGCAGTTGCTAAATTGTGAATATTTCAGCAAATATTTTGCTTCGTATATTCAGTTTAACAGCATTAATGAGGGCAAATTTGAGCGTTTTACCGAACGTGCATATGCATTTCAAATACTTAGATTATTATTTTTTTTTCTCCACCCATGCAATAAATCCTGAATGAGCATGGTTTTATGGCATATTTAACTTCTCAGGTAATG
>NW_015681736.1:0-209 GCF_001515625.1 Sinocyclocheilus rhinocerous
GTGACACATGATCCTTCGGGAATCATTCTAATATGCCGATTTGGTGCTCAATTATTGATAATTGTTATTAATGCTTTATAATGGTTATTATTATTATTTTTTAAATACTACTTCATTGGAAACATCACCTCTTTACCAGTTACAAACTGACACCTTTAAAAAAACAATGTTTTGAGGAAGGCTTTGTTTCATGGATTCTATTATGTCAG
>NW_015681737.1:0-209 GCF_001515625.1 Sinocyclocheilus rhinocerous
GTGCGAAGTGTCCAGATGTACACTTAATTTTCCTGGGAAACAGAGGGTGCATTTGAAGTCGCTTTTGAAATACGGCAGCCTTTGTCGCGCCGTGGTGACTCTATCGGCCTTGGAATGTGGCCTTCGGAGGGTGCATCCTGAATTGGAACAGCTTACATTGTGATGCAATCACACTTCAAATGCGCACTTCGGAGTCCACACACTTCAGT
>NW_015681738.1:0-209 GCF_001515625.1 Sinocyclocheilus rhinocerous
GCAATCTACTTCATGAACAGTTAAATATGATCCATACTGTTCAATAAAAAGATGTGCAATACCTTCAACACACAGTAGTGTGCAACACACGGTAGTGAACACACACACACACCGTGAACACACACCCGGAGCAGTTGGCAGCCAAATTGCTGCAGCATCCGGGGAGCAGTTGGGAGTTCAGTGCCTTGCTCAAGGGTCTCACCTCAGTC